>NC_090917.1:9886606-9939394 GCF_040956055.1 Brachionichthys hirsutus | reverse complement strand
GAGTAGAGTAGAGTAGAGTAGAGTAGAATAGAGTAGAATAGGATAGAGTAGAATAATGAATAGAATAGAATAGAATAGAATAGAGTAGAGTAGAATAGAATAGAATAGAATAGAAGGGTAGAGTAGAATAGAATAGAATAGAATAGAATAGAATAGAATAGAGTAGAATAGAATAGAATAGAGTAGAATAGAGTAGAGTAGAATAGAATAGAGTAGAGTAGAGTAGAGTAGAGTAGAGTAGAATAGAGTAGAATAGAATAGAATAGAATAGAATAGAATAGAATAGAGTAGAATAGAATAGAGTAGAGTAGAGTAGAATAGAATAGAATAGAATAGAATAGAATAGAATAGAATAGAGTAGAGTAGAGTAGAGTAGAGTAGAGTAGAGTAGAGTAGAGTAGAGTAGAGTAGAGTAGAGTAGAGTAGAGTAGAGTAGAATAGAATAGAATAGAATAGAGTAGAGTAGAATAGAGTAGAATAGAGTAGAATAGAGTAGAATAGAATAGAGTAGAATAGAATAGAATAGAGTAGAGTAGAGTAGAGTAGAGTAGAGTAGAGTAGAGTAGAGTAGAGTAGAGGAGAGGAGAGGAGAGGAGAGGAGAGGAGAGTAGAATAGAATAGAGTAGAGTAGAGTAGAGTAGAGTAGAATAGAATAGAGTAGAATAGAGTAGAATAGAATAGAATAGAGTAGAGTAGAATAGAATAGAGTAGAATAGAGTAGAATAGAATAGAATAGAGTAGAGTAGAATAGAATAGAGTAGAATAGAGTAGAATAGAATAGAATAGAGTAGAGTAGAGTAGAGTAGAGTAGAATAGAATAGAATAGCACTTTATTGTCATTACACACAGTGATGCAATGAAATTAAACAGGCTCTGCACAGTGCAAAAATCAAGACAAGTCAAAGCAATGCAATAAACACAACCGATAAAAACTCAAGAAGAAACCATTCCACTGTGTTCCATTTTTAATTTAGCCACCAGATGCAGTCGCGAGTGGAGGGGGGCTCTGCTGGAATGGACACCTGGGACATGATGGATGAGCTGTCTCCTCCAATCGCTGGTGAGCCGCTGTCTCCTCAACAGTTCCGTCCACAGCCCCACAGAGTCAAGGACTAAGGACAAAGGTGTGCGGGCGCAGACACTCAGTTACATTGCCGCCTGGGGGGGCTGAGGTAAACCCACGAGAACAGTTCGACATGGCCGTGACAGGCGGCAGACGTCTGCCACAAAAGCCATCCAACGGAAAAATAGCCTGAAAGGTGTTCACATCAGCACAGGTGTCATACAACCCACACGCAGGATTCAGGCAAAACAGAGGGCTTAATCCAGAATCAGCCGTTCAGCTCATTCCAGAGTTCAATACCAAATGATTAGATTTAGGGAGAAGTAACATAAAGCTGAGGACATAAAGGTCATAAAGAACTAAGGGAACCACAAACATTAATTTCATTGTACAACACTAAAATAAATGAAAAATACTTCCGGAATTAGAATGACTAAATAATAACCAGGTCCATAAGAAGACAGCACCCTCAGGACGGAACAGGGACAAGGCCTTGGCCGGGACAGGCTGCACAGACATTCACCAACCGAAGGCAGACGGCAGCATCAGACTCGGGCTGATTGACTTTGGAGGGTGGCCTTGTATTTGTCCTCAATCCCAAGATTAATGTTCCTTTGCCAAAGTGCATGTCATTAGAATGCATCGGGACAGCTTCATTTGCAGGCCCGAGCGGAACGACTTGAAGGCTGGAGCATTGCCAACCCACCGATAACACAGACGCCATGAAGTTCCTCAAGTTCAGCTCCTGCAGGTTGCCTTTGGCCAGGTACGCAGCTCCACACAGAGAAACACGGGGCAAACTCTGTAAACACCCCTATGCTCAGACACCCCGCTAATCAGACACCCCGCTAATCAGACACTCCTCTAATCAGACACTCCGCTAATCAGACACCCCGCTAATCAGACACCCTGCTAATCAGACACCCCTATGCTCAGACACCCCGCTAATCAGACACCCCACTAATCAGACACCCCACTAATCAGACACCCCGCTAATCAGACACTCCGCTAATCAGACACCCCGCTAATCAGACACCCCGCTAATCAGACACCCCTATGCTCAGACACCCCGCTAATCAGACACCCCGCTAATCAGACACCCTGTTAATCAGACACCCCGCTAATCAGACACCCCGCTAATCAGACACCCTGCTAATCAGACACCCCGCTAATCAGACACCCCGCTAATCAGACACCCCTATGCTCAGACACCCCGCTAATCAGACACCCCGCTAATCAGACACTCCGCTAATCAGACACCCTGCTAATCAGACACCCCGCTAATCAAACACACTGCTAATCAGACACCCCACTAATCAGACACCCCGCTAATCAGACACCCCTATGCTCAGACACCCCACTAATCAGACACCCCTATGCTCAGACACCCTGCTAATCAGACACCCCGCTAATCAGACACTCCGCTAATCAGACACTCCGCTATCAGACACTCCGCTAATCAGACACCCTTATGCTCAGACACCCCGTTAATCAGACACCCTGCTAATCAGACACCCCACTAATCAGACACCCCTATGCTCAGACACCCCGTTAATCAGACACCCTGCTAATCAGACACCCCACTAATCAGACACCCCTATGCTCAGACACCCTGCTAATCAGACACCCTGCTAATCAGACACCCCGCTAATCATACACACCGCTAATCAGACACCCTGCTAATCAGACACCCTGCTAATCAGACACCCCGCTAATCAGACACCCTGCTAATCAGACACCCGCTAATCAGACACCCCGCTAATCAGACACACCGCTAATCAGACACCCCGCTAATCAGACACAACGCTAATCAGACAACCCGCTAATCAGACACCCCTATGCTCAGACACCCCGCTAATCAGACACTCCGCTAATCAGACACCCCTATGCTCAGACACCCCGCTAATCAGACACCCCGTTAATCAGACACACCGTGAATCAGACACCCTGCTAATCAGACACCCCGCTAATCAGACACACCGCTAATCAGACACACCGCTAATCAGACACTCCGCTAATCAGACACTCCGCTAATCAGACACCCCGCTAATCAGACACTCCGCTAATCAGACACCCCTATGCTCAGACACCCCGTTAATCAGACACCCTGCTAATCAGACACTCCGCTAATCAGACACCCTGCTAATCAGACACTCCGCTAATCAGACACCCTGCTAATCAGACACCCCGCTAATCAGACACACCGCTAATCAGACACCCCGCTAATCAGACACCCCGCTAATCAGACACCCCGCTAATCAGACACCCCGCTAATCAGACACCCCGCTAATCATCAGACACCCCACTAATCAGACACACCGCTAATCAGACACCCTGCTAATCAGACACCCCGCTAATCAGACACCCCGCTAATCAGACACCCCGCTAATCAGACACACCGCTAATCAGACACCCCGCTAATCAGACACCCCGCTAATCAGACACACCGCTAATCAGACACCCCGCTAATCAGACACACCGCTAATCAGACACACCGCTAATCAGACACCCCGCTAATCAGACACCCCTATGCTCAGACACCCCGCTAACCAGACACTCCGCTAATCAGACACCCCTATGCTCAGACACCCCGCTAATCAGACACCCCGTTAATCAGACACACCGTGAATCAGACACCCTGCTAATCAGACACCCCTATGCTCAGACACCCCGCTAATCAGACACCCCGCTAATCATCAGACACCCCGTTAATCAGACACTCCGCTAATCAGACACCCCGCTAATCAGACACCCCACTAATCAGACACACCGCTAATCAGACACACCGCTAATCAGACACACCGCTAATCAGACACCCCACTAATCAGACACACCGCTAATCAGACACTCCGCTAATCAGACACCCTGCTAATCAAAAACCCCGCTAATCATACACCCCGCTAATCAGACACACCGCTAATCAGACACCCTGCTAATCAGACACCCCGCTAATCAGACACCCCTTTGTCCTATGATGCAGCTTGCCTCACCTCGAAGTTAAAGGTTAGCATCATGCTTGAGCCAAAAGAAGAAACAAAGCAGCACGGCCTGATCCCCGATCCCGTTGCTTCCAACGACCCCCGGAGCATGTGGAAGGCCATCAGTACCATCACGGACTACAAAAAGAGAGGGATGGAGTGCCCCAGGGACCCGTCTCTTCCTGATGCCATCAACACCTTCTACGCTCGCTTTGAGGCTTCCAACACGTCGCCCTGCACTAACCTCACGCTTCCACCAGGTGAGCTGTCCCTCAGTCTGGCTGCTGAGGATGTGATGAGGTCCCTGCGGAAAATCGATCCCCGCAAGGCTGCAGGCCCAGACAACATCCCGGGCTGGGTTCTGAGGGACTGTGCCGATCAGCTCTTTGAGGTGTTGACCGACATTTTCAACACCTCATTGTCCCAGGGCTCAGTGCCGACGTGTCTGAAGACGGCCACCATCATGCCTGTCCCCAAGACCTCTACCGTGTCATGCCTGAACGACTATCGGCCGGTTGCTCTGACTCCGATAGTCATGAAGTGCTTTGAGCGGCTGGTGATGGGGCACATTAAGGAGAGCGTCGATGACAGCGTGGACCCCCATCAGTATGCGTACCGGAGGAACCGCTCCACTGACGATGCAATCGCTTCTGTGGTTCACGAGGCCCTGAGTCACCTGGAGACCAGAGACGCTTATGCCAGGCTGCTGTTTCTGGACTTCAGCTCGGCATTTAACACCATCATCCCGCAGACTCTGGTCAACAAACTGGTGACACTGGGGCTGAGCCCATCAATGTGCAACTGGGTCCTGGACTTCCTGACAAACCGGCCGCAGACTATGAGAATCCACAACATCTCCTCCGCCCCCATCATCCTCAACACCGGCTCCCCTCAAGGATGCGTTCTGAGCCCTCTGCTGTTCACCCTGCTGACGTATGACTGCAAAGCCAAGTACCCGAGCAGTCATATCGTCAAGTTCGCAGATACAGCAGTGGTGGGACGCATCCTCAACAACGACGAGTCGGAGTACATGCAGGAGGTGGAACATCTGGTGCAGTGGTGCAGAGAAAACAACCTCTGCATCAATGTGAAGAAAACGAAGGAGATGATTGTGGATTACAGGAAAGGAGGCTACACCCCCCCCCCCCTCCCCTCGACATCGGAGGAGCGGCTGTCGAGGTGGTCCAGAGCATCAAATACCTGGGTGTGCACATCGCTAACGACCTGGCATGGAGGACTAACTCAGCCGCCTTAGTGAAGAAGGCCCACCAGCGCCTCTAGAATCAGAATCAGAATCAGAAGTGGTTTATTGCCATTGTCAGTGAGGGTTCACAGACTAGGAACGTTTCTCGGTGAAGTCGTGCTACATCTAACATTAATGACAAAATACAAAGACCATACAAGTACAGACACATCAGCAGCAGCCGGAGTGGATACACAGATGTGTACTAGCAGCAGTAAACTAGCGTCATCACGCAGTGCAAATGGAACAGTGCAAGTTGTATTCAGGAGTCCGGGACAGAATTATTAAGTGTTCATTAGTCTTACGGCTGAGGGAAAGAAGCTGTTCTTGTGGCGGGAGGTTCTGGTCCGGATGGACCGTAGCCTCCTGCCTGAGGGGAGAGGGTCAAAGAGTCCGTGTCCAGGGTAGGAAGGGTCGGCTGTGATCCGACCTGCACGCCTCCGAGTCCTGGAGACATACAGGTCCTGGAGTGATGGCAGCTTGCAGCCGATCACCTTCTCCACAGCACGTACAATGCGCTGCAGTCTGTGTCTGTCCCTGGTGGTGGCGCCAGCGTACCACACGGTGATGGAGGAGGTGAGGACGGACTCCACGATGGAGGTGTAGAACTGCACCAACATCTGGGTCGGCAGCTTGAGTTTCCTCAGCTGCCGCAGGAAGTACATCCTCTGCTGAGCCTTCTTGATGAGGGAGCTGATGGTCGGCTCCCACTTGAGGTCCCGGGTGATGGTGGTGCCCAGGAAGCGGAAAGAGTCCTCTACTTCCTAAGGAGGCTGAGACGAGCAGGTATGGGCTCCCCTGTCCTGGCGTCCTTCTACAGGTGTGCGGTGGAGAGTGTCCTCTCATCCTGCATCACGGTGTGGTACGGCAACTGCTCTGCTGCAGACAGGAAGGCCCTGCAGACAGGAAGGCCCTGCAGCGGGTGGTTAAATCGGCCCAAAGGACTTCGGAGGTGCAGGAAAAAGGCAACCTGCATTATGAAGGACCCCACCCACCCTGCAGATGGACTGTTTACCCCCCTCCCATCATGAAGGACCCCACCCACCCTGCACATGGACTGTTTTCCCCCCTCCCATCATGAAGGACCCCACCCACCCTGCACATGGACTGTTTTCCCCCCTCCCATCTGGGAGGAGGCTGCGCAGCATCAGGGCCAGAACCACCAGGTTCAAAAACAGTTTCTTCCATGATGCTGTGAGAGTTGTGAACAGTGGATAACTCTGAGGTTGTAGGGAATTTCCATATTAGATGGGATTCCACAACGTAATTACATGCCGGCACCACTAGGAACGCACTACATTTAGTTTGTTATTGTAATGACTGATTTCAATTGAACCCTAACCCTAACCCTAACCCAACCCTAACCCAACCAACCAGCTAACCAGCTACAATATCTTGTACTATGGATGCACCCGAATAGAGACTCTAATTACTGGTTAGAATTGGAACAGAAGGACTGCAAGGATATTAGACTCGCAGATCTCCCCTTTATCACAACAACCATCAAACGGCATAACTGTTTTAAAAACCCGATGATTTCTTCCACCTTGTCCGCCTGGTGGAAAGCGTTAGAAGTTACAAATTCTAAACTGGAACCCTGCGTGTTCTCTCCAATCTGGAATAACCCTGACTTTCAGGCTAGCAATCAACCTTTCCATGTAGGTATGTGGGAACAGAAGGGAATCTCTCAACTCCATCATCTCTTTCATGACAATACGTTTATGTCATCTACAAAATTGTTCCAAAAATATGAACTCGGAAGCGGAAATTTCCTTTACTATCTTCAGGTAAAGAATACAATTAAGAAAAGAATTCCAACGCTCCGGGGCCCGCCTCAGCCACCTGTATTTGTTATGGAAGTCACAAAGATTTCCCCGACAGTTAAAAAGACCCTTTCTAAGATTTATAAACTCCTCTCAAGCACAGATACGTTACTTCTTCCCATCTCAAAATGGGAGACGGATCTGTCACTAACCTTAGATCATGACTTTTGGACACAAATCTGTGAAAATGTATTTAAAATGACAAAACACAGAAATCTTCAACTCATCCAATATAAGATCCTTCATAGAACACACATTACTCAGTATATGATGAAGAAAATGGGCTTCTCCGAATTTGGCCGAATCAATAAAATAGGAATAGGCTAGGCTGCCAAGAGGGCAGGTGACGGTCACAATCACTATCAGAATAAAAAGCATAAAACTCTAACAGAGACTGACGTTGTGTACGTTGTTACTGTGGAGCACGAATGCAGACAAGGTAAGAAAAGAAAAACAACAGTGATGTCACACAACACAGATAAACATGGGCTTAGATTGGCTGGGGCGGGACCCCCACCTGGAGGGGGCCGGACTCATGGACATTGAAAGACACGGACGCAGAGAGCGGCCCTTTGTTCGGACCTGAGACTCACACACGGAGCAGGATCAAACCTCAGCGCTGATATCTGAACCAACTTGTATTGATCTGCATATTATATAAATATCTTAATCATGACCCAAATCCTCTTTATTGACCACGCACCCACACGGAGAAGAAGAACCGGGGAGGGTTAAGGAAAACCCTAACAAGGTCATATTCAGTTCTTCCTTATTGGACTAATTTTGTTACATTGCTGCTACTGGGGATCGTGCAATCACTTTTGTGTATAGATTTAGTTTTACGTTGAATGAATGTGTGTCTGTTTTTTGGTGACTGTTTGTTGTGCGCCTCGAGCTGGAACCTGAGTGCTGCTTTTCGTTCTTGCATGAGAGTGTCTGAATGACAATAAACATTTCTTGATTCTCTTGATTCTTGATTCTTGATCCCTGAGCCCCGATTCCCGATCCCCGATCCCCGATCCCCGATCCCTTATCCCCGATCCCCGATCCCTGATCCCCGATCCCTGATCCCTGATCCCCGATCCCCGATCCCCGATCCCCGATCCCCGATCCCCGATCCCTGATCCCTGATCCCCGATCCCCGATCCCCGATCCCCGATCCCCGATCCCCGATCCCCGATCCCTGATCCCCGATCCCCGATCCCTGATCCCCGATCCCCGATCCCCGATCCCCGATCCCCGATCCCTGATCCCTGATCCCTGATCCCCGATCCCCGATCCCTAATCCCCGATCCCCGATCCCCGATCCCCGATCCCCGATCCCCGATCCCCGATCCCCGATCCCCGATCCCCGATCCCCGATCCCTGATCCCCGATCCCCGATCCCCGATCCCTGATCCCTTATCCCCGATCCCTGATCGGATACATCCTAAAGATATCTGGGTGCAGCTCATATTAATGAGCTAATAAAACTTTAAAAGGTTTAAAACTGAGCACTCGCCAGAATGACTTCCGTTTCCCGCTGTGTAGAAATTTATTAGTGATTCGGCTAAAGACAAATTCTTAATTTAAAATAATAATAATAAATAAAAATAATCTCGAACACAATGCAGCTGAAGTCACGTCTCCATAGTGACTCAGCTAGATAGATAGCCGTTATTCCTCTGCTTCTGACATTCATTTAAAGAAATAAGAATCAATCAGAATGTCAATGGTGTAGCGATGGTAACAAGCCTGTATGTAAAGAAGTATGTCTGTGTATATAAGTGTATACTGTATATGTAGCTGGCTCTGGAGGGCAACATGTGCCAGAGACGTGCACGTCTGCAGAGTATGGAGGACAGACGGACCTCCAGAATGACAATGAGCTAACGGGAGATGAATGAGGCCAGAGAGAAAGATCAAAACTCTTCAGCTCACACCTGGTGCCGCCTTCACCGGTCCTCCAGAGGCCAACGATGATGGTAGCGCGGGGACGAGGGTGGACCCTACCCAGAGGACGATTGAAGCGAAGGCATCACTGGAAACAGCAAATTCAGGTCATGAGAAATGAACGAGTCGCTTCGGATATTAAAGATTCATTCATCCAGGCCTTTTCTGGACTGCTTATGCGTAATCCGAGTCACGGGTAGCTCTGGAGCCTATCCCAGCTGTTTAAGGACAAGAGGCGGGGTCACGGGTAGCTCTGGAGCCTATCCCAGCTGTTTAAGGACAAGAGGCGGGGTTACGGGTAGTTCTGGAGCCTATCCCAGCTGTTTAAGGACAAGAGGCGGGGTTACGGGTAGTTCTGGAGCCTATCCCAGCTGTTTAAGGACAAGAGGCGGGGTCACAGGTAGCTCTGGAGCCTATCCCAGCTGTTTAAGGACAAGAGGCGGGGTTACGGGTAGTTCTGGAGCCTATCCCAGCTGTTTAAGGACAAGAGGCGGGGTCACGGGTAGTTCTGGAGCCTATCCCAGCTGTTTAAGGACAAGAGGCGGGGTTACGGGTAGTTCTGGAGCCTATCCCAGCTGTTTAAGGACAAGAGGCGGGGTCACAGGTAGTTCTGGAGCCTATCCCAGCTGTTTAAGGACAAGAGGCGGGGTCACGGGTAGTTCTGGAGCCTATCCCAGCTGTTTAAGGACAAGAGGCGGGGTCACGGGTAGCTCTGGAGCCTATCCCAGCTGTTTAAGGACAAGAGGCGGGGTCACAGGTAGCTCTGGAGCCTATCCCAGCTGTTTAAGGACAAGAGGCGGGGTCACAGGTAGTTCTGGAGCCTATCCCAGCTGTTTAAGGACAAGAGGCGGGGTCACGGGTAGCTCTGGAGCCTATCCCAGCTGTCTACGGACAAGAGGCGGGGTCACGGGTAGTTCTGGAGCCTATCCCAGCTGTCTACGGACAAGAGGCGGGGTCACAGGTAGTTCTGGAGCCTATCCCAGCTGTCTACGGACAAGAGGCGGGGTCACGGGTAGCTCTGGAGCCTATCCCAGCTGTTTAAGGACAAGAGGCGGGGTCACAGGTAGCTCTGGAGCCTATCCCAGCTGTTTAAGGACAAGAGGCGGGGTCACAGGTAGTTCTGGAGCCTATCCCAGCTGTTTAAGGACAAGAGGCGGGGTCACGGGTAGCTCTGGAGCCTATCCCAGCTGTCTACGGACAAGAGGCGGGGTCACGGGTAGTTCTGGAGCCTATCCCAGCTGTCTACGGACAAGAGGCGGGGTCACAGGTAGTTCTGGAGCCTATCCCAGCTGTCTACGGACAAGAGGCGGGGTCACGGGTAGTTCTGGAGCCTATCCCAGCTGTCTACGGACAAGAGGCGGGGTCACGGGTAGTTCTGGAGCCTATCCCAGCTGTCTACGGACAAGAGGCGGGGTCACGGGTAGTTCTGGAGCCTATCCCAGCTGTCTACGGACAAGAGGCGGGGTCACGGGTAGTTCTGGAGCCTATCCCAGCTGTTTAAGGACAAGAGGCGGGGTCACGGGTAGTTCTGGAGCCTATCCCAGCTGTCTACGGACAAGAGGCGGGGTCACGGGTAGTTCTGGAGCCTATCCCAGCTGTTTAAGGACAAGAGGCGGGGTCACGGGTAGCTCTGGAGCCTATCCCAGCTGTTTAAGGACAAGAGGCGGGGTCACAGGTAGTTCTGGAGCCTATCCCAGCTGTTTAAGGACAAGAGGCGGGGTCACGGGTAGCTCTGGAGCCTATCCCAGCTGTTTAAGGACAAGAGGCGGGGTCACAGGTAGTTCTGGAGCCTATCCCAGCTGTCTACGGACAAGAGGCGGGGTCACGGGTAGTTCTGGAGCCTATCCCAGCTGTCTACGGACAAGAGGCGGGGTCACGGGTAGTTCTGGAGCCTATCCCAGCTGTCTACGGACAAGAGGCGGGGTCACGGGTAGTTCTGGAGCCTATCCCAGCTGTCTACGGACAAGAGGCGGGGTCACGGGTAGTTCTGGAGCCTATCCCAGCTGTTTAAGGACAAGAGGCGGGGTCACAGGTAGTTCTGGAGCCTATCCCAGCTGTCTAAGGACAAGAGGCGGGGTCACGGGTAGTTCTGGAGCAGGGGTGCCCACAGTTTTTCAGCATGCAAGCTACTTTTAAAATGACCAAGTCACAAAGATCTACCCACTAAAAAAACAAACATAGAAGTATTTTCAATGTATTGAGGATTCTTTATTAACAGTGTACGTTGATACTGCAGAACAAAATTTAATTAACAATGAACATTTTTTGTATTTACATCAGTTTACTTTGATGACTTGCATTGACTGGATTCAGCCAGTGATGCGTAGTCCGGACAGTAGCTGCTGACTCAGCCTCAAGCACACTTCCAAATGTTCATCGGTCATGGTGGAACGGTGCTTGGACTGAATGATCTTCATGCAGAGCCGGCCCTAGCCATTTTGGTGCCCGAGGCGAGATTAGGATTTTGCGCCCCCCCCCCCCCCCCCCATACACGGCAAACATTATATATATAAAACATTAATAACAACAGCCATATGACAGACCTTAAAAGTTTAATTATTCTTCAAAACAACTAGCACACACTATACAATACAAATAATAATAATAAAATAAAATAAAATAAATAAACAGAAATAAAACAGGGTTACTGTTCAGATTAAGAGGAAATTAAAAGTCCTGACAGCTTCCACACAAACAATGCAAAACAGATACATAGCAAATAATTTAGCCATGATAGCTTACATTTAAAATGTTACACGTCTGGACTTCCTTGCAGCAAAGGCATTGATGGTATCATCAAATGATACCTGTCTGAAAGCTCATGATTTATGCTTATTAAAGCAAGTCCATTGAGACGCTCTTGTGACATCGTGGATCTCAGGTCAGTTTTTATAAGCTTTAGTTTGGAGAAGCTCCTCTGCAGCAGCAACTGTCACGGTCTAGCTGAGGTGCGCACTGATAAATCGCCCCCTCCCCCCTTTCCTAGGACGGTCAAGGCATTGTGTTTCAGGTCATACCAAGAATGACAAACAACGAGGGGGGGGGGGGTTGTTTTTAATTTTTTCTGTATTTGTTTGTTTTTTATTTTCTAGGCAGAGCATGAGGAAAGGGCGCCCGTTGGGGCTATAAATTATAACTATTATTAGTTTATTTTCTTTTTTACTTTTTTTTTTATTTATTTTTTAAATAATTTTGTTTCGAGACTTGGAGTGGCGCCCCCTCCAGCTGGTGGCGCCCTAGGCAATCGCCTAGTTCGCCTATGCCTAGAGCCGGCTTTGCCTTCATGTGTGAAAAGGCTGACTCGCATAAATAAGTGGAGCCAAATAATGCAGTGAAGGAGGCAGCACATGTCCTCATGTTGGGGGACGTGTCCTCCAGAACTGTCCACGAGGTCCTGACTTCAGTTCGATGTCGGCTTGAAGAGTCAAAATCTCATTTTCCACTCCGGAACTGTTCAGGTGAAGCAGTGTTGCTATTTTTGATGCGAGTGAATCAACATCAGCATCTTCCTAAAAGGAAAGCACATGAATGTAGCGACTGGCTCCATCAAAGACAAGTCTTGAAAGCGATTGTCAATCTGCTCCGTGCAGCGAGCGCCCAAGCTGCACACAGGCCTTCCCTCGCGTCTCCAGTTCTGGAAATGAGCCAAATCATGGCGCTGGAGCTTTGAGGAGTGATATTTCATCTTTAGTTTGAACGCATTAACTGAGCTGATCATGTTGATCACTGTTTGGTCTTTTCCTTGCAGCTCTAGATTAAGATCGTTCAGCATGTTTGTCAGATCGGTTAAAAACGCCAAGTCCAACAGCCACTGAGCGTCATTTAGTTGCTTCATAGAAAAACTCCTTCATCTCCGGATAGAGCTCTCGAAATCTTTGCAGGACTTTCCCTGACTCAAGGTCAGAAAAATTAAGTTGTCATCTGACTGGCTGCCGTGCATGTCAATCAAATAATATTGTAACGTTGGTGCAAACCACAAAGCAGGACTTTCCGCTCTCGGCCCTCCCTCTCTCCACTACTCGCGCGCACATAACATGACATCACTAGTCTTAAAGGGACAGCGCAACAATAACACGCTGACAATAATCCCCGAGGGATCGTCACGCAATCGACCGACTTTACCTTCGCGATCGACGTAATGGGCACCCCTGTTGAGCCTATCCCAGCTGTCTACGGACAAGAGGCGGGGTCGCGGGTACTTCTGGAGCCTATCCCAGCTGTCTACGGACAAGAGGCGGGGTTGCGGGTACTTCTGGAGCCTATCCCAGCTGTCTACGGACAAGAGGCGGGGTCGCGGGTACTTCTGGAGCCTATCCCAGCTGTCTACGGACAAGAAACACTCCTATTATCTTCCATCCTCTGTGAGACTTACAGCCCAAGTATTGTCTGTCCTGAAAGACATTTCCTGTGACTTTGTCCTTGTCCGGATTTGACAGAGGACTGTGACACAGTTCTTCACTGTCCTCATTTGACAATGTGCAGACAGACTTTGGAAATCGAATTAAACAGAGACAATTAAAGACACCCACCGTGAAACACGGCTTTTTGGTGAGACAAGCAACAAGGATCCCACAACATGAAACACAAAGGAGGTGCTACTTACTTTAAAGCAGTGGTTCTCAAATGGTGGGGCGCGCCCCCCCTAGGGGCGCCTGTGACCACGGAGAACGTGCTTTTTCTTTTTTGCTGTACGAGATTAAAGTGTAATTGCACATCCACTCCAGTAGTTGGCAGTGGCGCCCTGATTGTCAGAGTGCGTGCAGGGAGTATTTGCAGAAGAAGAGCGGTTGTAAACAAACCTTCAAGAAACAGCGCAGACAGCGTTTTTTAAGGATTAAAAAGGAGGCCTCCCGGGAATGGCCCTTTGGTGGTCTTCCATGCCGGACTTGGGCTTGGAGGCCTCCCGGGAATGGCCCTTTGGTGGTCTTCCATGCCGGACTTGGGCTTGGAGGCCTCCCGGGAATGGCCCTTTGGTGGTCTTCCATGCCGGACTTATTTATTTATTTATTTCTGGTTTATTTGAATATGGACAAAGACAAAACATAGACACATGTAGCACAAGTATCTGATGCTTGCATTATAGCGCTTATAGCTGAAGCTAATTTGCAGCACCTGTCCGCTTGGAGGCCTGTCTATATTCATTTCTTTGGAGTTTAGTTGCATCCACAGAGACAGTAATAATCCCTGGCTTCTTGTGTGACTTTAAAACATGAATACGTGAACATTTATATCCTGCCTTACCTGTCTCCGGTAGGACGGTGGAAATGACAACTGTCTATAACGACATGCTGCGCTAGCATTCTGCTGCCAGGCAAGCAGCCCATCGTCAGCGTTCCTTCTGACTTGTTGCTGTAGGAGCCGCCCTATCAAAGCACAAGCTGATATTTCTGGAGCCTCTGCATGGTGCTGTGCTGGCGGCTGCTTTCTGGAGAACGGCACTGAGTCGACTGCTGCTGGCTTGGAGACGTGGAGATATAGCTGGTTGAGTGGTATCCACTCTTTGTTACCACCCAACCACAGACCGAGATATTTGAATTGCTCAACTAATACTATTGGAGATTTATCCAGATTTGTGAGGTTAAGTGAACGTGCTCGTGCAAGATTGATGTTTTTCAGATTTTTTTTTTGTGAGATTTATTTTCATTTATAAAAATGAAAATAAAAGAGGACCAAGTGAGGAACCCTGGGGCACACCTCTATCTATGGATTGAAAATCAGAGTGACTGTTTTTAAATGAGACGCATTGTTGACGGTGATGAAGATATGAGTTAAACCAGAGAAGGGAAGACCTGTCAAGACCGACAGTATGTAACTTATCTAATAAAAGATAATGCCTTAATAAGGTCAATAAACAGAGCATCTATGAGAAAGCCACTATCAAAGTCTGTGAAAATATCATTAATTCAGTAAAGGAGAGGATGTAGAAAAAACCAGATTGAACTGAAGATACAATATTATTATCAAATTAATAATCGGAAAGCTGATTAAAAATACCTTTCTCAAAGACTTTGACACTGCTACACAGCAAATGTATTTCTTTTATTTTTACTAATATATTAGTAAATTGATATAGGTCTGTAGTTGTTGAAGTTGCTCGGGTCTCCCCTCTGTCAGGAGGCATCACTCGTGCACATTTCCAGTAAACAGGCACTCCACAAGTCGATAGAGATAAATGAATGGACTGTAATAATGTCAGGCACTTTAGTTCTGCTCGTAAATACAAGGCAGGAAGTAGCTCAAGCCAGGTTGTGGTGCCTTAGCTCAGGATTAAGACGTGGAAATGACAAATGAGGTTTTTGACACCTTGGATTTTGTTCAATCCCAGATTGGCTGTGATTTAAAGCTGCATGTTTTAGGATTGTGTTCTGCTCTGTCTAGTTTTCCCGTTTCTCTCCTGCCCAGATTGCTCATCAGACTGCAGCAGGTGGGGTTGGTGACGCTCCAGACACACCCGATCCTCATCCGACCTGCTTCATGAACCAGATCTCTCCTGCCAGATTATTTCCTGCATGCCTGTGATCTCCTGCTCTGCACCTTTGCTGGCTGTTTTTCCGTTTCTCGCCCGCTGCAGCTCTTTGTATGGATCTTTATTTGTCGTTTATTTCTCCTCCCACTCTTTCGACGCTCCCTTCTTTCCTGTTATCCTCCGATCTGCTGTGTAATTGGAGAATGTGCTCCACCACCTGAGTCTCCCTTTAACCTCCCCAAGAGGAGGCGGAGGAGACGTAAGGGGACCGGGATGCTTTCTCCACAAAATCAGAGTTGGCCGATGAGCCAGCTGGTCCTTCAATGGCGAAGGCAGAAAGCTCCTCCCCTTTATATGTTTGTCATTATACACAACTCTTTCCTTTTAGGACTGTCTGTTATTGTAGAAGCCAGAAAGAGGCTTTGTTTTTACGGTGCACATTACATTATAAAAGTAGTTTTAGAATATCAATACAGTACTGTGTTTTACGGCTAATCATTTCTCCTGGAAATAAAATAGTTTGCAATGAACTGGCGGCTTGTCCGGGGTGTTCCCCGCCTCTCGCCCACTACCTGCTGAGATCCGGAGTCGGACAAAGCGGTTCAGAAGGTGAATGAATAAATGTGTCTGTGTTTATCTTCAGCTAAAATGATTGGTGCTCTACGATGGGGTCGTTCCCACGCTTGAATGCATGTGACAGCGTAATGAGACTGATTATTCCTCATCACAGCGTTCGTATCTGGAGTTAGGAGGATAGCGTTTCATTAAAGTCTGCATTGGGGGGGGGGGGGGGCTGTCAGTAGATAGAACACATTCTCATTAAAGCCAGAATAACTGGGAACAACTCTTATGGAATATGGAATGTGACATGAACGGGTGCAACGGGGAGAATGATCTAGTTGTAGCGGCTAGAATAAAGGGGGCAAAGTGTTTTGATGCACAACCAACAACAACCTTGAGAATTTCACCCAAAGAATTATGAGTTTGATCCACACAGGTTCATTATACCGAGGACATTAAAAGTAAATAGTTCAGTTAAAATGTCGACAATTATAACTTAACTCACAAAGCAGCAGCCACCTGGTGCTGCACACACTGAAGAGGTGCATACCTGTATCAGCACAGGTGAGATCCAGGTCCTGCTCTATGACGCTGTACCTTACTTTATAGTTCCTCAGTGACCGTGGCCCAGATGGCATGTCCACGACATAAAAATAAGAGACCGCATGTTTTCACCCCTGTTGCCTCTCAGATAAACCTCAGTAGTACCTGCCCCAGGTGTGGCATGCTAAGGGACAGAGGATGCTTCAAAGGCTGCTAACAGCTTCGCGTTCGTGATTCCTACCAGACATGAGAACGTGTACCGAGTTCTTAACCATTGAGAGGCTGCGAACACACGACAGCCTGTTAAACGGCATCTCTGAGAGCCTCGATGAGGAGGTCATGAGTCACCGATACTGGAGCAGTAAACTCCATTCAAGCAAAGAGGAGTTCCTCCTGAGGTGGAATCAGTTTATTGAGAAGACAAGTCCTGACATTCAGTCAGAGAGACTGGAAACGAGGGATGCACCGCGCTGTTTTCAGCGGCTGTTGCCAGTCCGGGCGTGAACCAGGCCTCGTGGAAATGCGCTCGCATCAGTAATGGGCACAGTAGATGTTCATAGTCATCCAGGAAGGGCTGGCATCATCAGCGGCGGCAGGAAGCACGGAGGAGCTAGGATGAGCAGGATCTGGGGGGGCAGCGGTCAGCCGTGGAAGGTGGAGGCGTGTCCGTTTCAGCCGGCTACACGGCGGTGTGTGTGAGGGCAGCGATGCGTTCATGCTGCACGTCCTCAGTTGCTGCCAATCTGGCCTGAAGCATGAACTGCAGCATTTACACAAAATAAAATGTGACTATCCTGCATTAGAGGAGTGTAAATGCAAAGCCCGACTAGCAGGACAGTGTGTTGTAGCTTTATGGGGCTGTGGATGCGCAGAATCTGGATTCATGGTTCAGTCATCATAAAAACATTCATCGTTACTCGTTTCGTATTTAAGCTCCAACCTCTAGAGGTTTAGGTTGTTCTGTGGAGGCGTGATGGGGAACATTCTAACCAGAGCCTGCAGGTGGATGCTGGGTGGAGGTGGTGGAGCTGATGGTGTAACATCAGAGCCTGCAGGTGGATGCTGGGTGGAGGTGGTGGAGCTGATGGTGTAACATCAGAGCCTGCAGGGGGATGCTGGGTGGAGCCTGTCAGCCACTATTCATTTAACAAAAGAAGCAAAATGCACTTCTCAATATTTATAGTCCAAATCTGTTTTGAAAATTATTCAAAATCCAATTAGCAAAATGAACCTAAAGGTATTTTACAACCTCATGAATGTCTTTGTTCAAATGAGTCTCTTGGATAATGATGGGAAACACTTTCCAGTGTCCTAAGAATTAAAATCATGATCACTTCATCACAGACGTCATGGCATACACTCGACTTTACCAGTCTGGCAATGCAAAGATGTAATGAACATCAATAAAACGTAACATTTCCTTTTAGAATAGTTTCTCTTCATTTATTTTCTTGTTTTAATTTAACAATTCGAGCAGAGAGAACTCAGCCAAATGCTTTCCTTATCGAATTAGTATTATCTTTCAGTTTGGACCCTCAAAGTAAAAACATCTTTGTCATGTATGACAGAACGAAACAGGAATCAGAATCAGAATCAGTTTATTGCCGATGAGGTTCACAGATGATAGTAATGATGTCAATGATATCAAAATTAGAATAGTTAAAGACCGTTTTATTCAGTTTCACTTTGTTGCTTAAATACTTCAGTTTTAATGGAAATGAATTTAATTTAATCCAAGACTGCGTACTCTTGTGTGTGTGTGTGTGTGTGTGCAGGGACACGCTTAACTCCACGATTAGAGTTTGTAATTAACATAATATCTACTTCACGGACTCACACAAAGCCAAACGTTGCTGCTCAACGTGCAGCTCGGGCTTTTTCTACATTCTGTAACGCTCGTTATTTTAATATTCCATCAGTCATGTTTAAAAACGAACATGAACGTGGCTACATCTCCATCAGGCGGGCAGTAATCTGGAGCCGCTGGATTAAGATCCGTGAGGGTTTATCTTTATACGGTAAGGAGAGGAGAGAAAGAGTTCACTCATCTCGTTTGAGAGGCGTTCACTTCATTGTCTCACGTTGCTTCTCGTTCTGTCCGTCCCGATTTCCTCCACATGAACGAATCACACGTAACAGGCGTGTTTGAACTGTGACATCATCATGTTTACCCCTTGACACGATGGTCCTAAATGCCATTCTAGAATAAACAATGACGGTTTGGTTGAGGGACACAAAGACTTTGTGGTAGCGGTGCCATTAATAAAGGCGTGTGGCGGAACAATGGTGGTCTAGAAGACCAGTGTCACCAGTGTCCTGTCCTAAATACAGCAGCCGCTGGACATGTTTGGAACATTTACGAGACAGATGTCCATCGTCCGTCCCCAGAGGACAGTCTCCCGTGCTGTAACGCAGCATCACAGCAGCCACCCCCCATAAACAGAGCGCATAGAAAGCCTATAAGAATAAGTCAGAAAGGAAAAACGTGACTTTCTCATGGAGGACACTTTGTCCTCGCCCATGAGCAGCAGCTTGTCCTCTGACTGTCCATCACCAGAGGTGACTGGCTCTGCTGCCAACACCAAACATCTGCGCTCACACGGCTCGTCAAGGTCATCACACGATGGGAATCTGTCTCGCTGGCTGGATTTGGGACCGACGCATTAGCCCCGCCCCCCCCCCAGTGAGCCCCCTCCTCTACAGCCAAGGTAAAGATCATCCTGAAGGTGGAAGGGAGCTGGGGGGGATCTGAACCGTGTGTCACCCCCCCTCCACGCACACTAAGAGTCTGCTGGCTGTGATGGGAAGCAGAAGCCACGCATGCATCCCTGATATCAGCCAGAGTCCCAGTTCAATGTGAAGAGCATTGGAATCGCTTCAGAGGGTGTAGCAGCATCAATGCGGTGGGGGGGGGGGGGTAGGTCAGACGAAGCAAGGAGGAAAGAAGGATGACTTTTAACCTGAGGACAAACAGTGGAGGTTCTTTGACGGCCTCCTGCTGGAGCAGGGTACACCCAGGATGAGACGCCAGCTCGTTGCAGGGCAAACAACCATGCTCACACTCACACCTACGGACAATTTCGTCTGACCCGGAGAACCCGGAGAGAACATACAGACTCCACACAGATAGGATTCGAACCTGGAACCTTCTTGCTGTGAGGACACACCGCTGCCCATTGCACCGCCCTATATATATAGTAGTGAGACGGTTTCTGTGCATCTGAATTAAAGCCCGCCCCGTCCCAACAGCAGCACAACGACACGGGTCCGGGTCCGTCTCGGGACTCATGCGCTCTCATGCAGGACATGGGGGGTAAATACTTTCTGTTACCTTTAAAGAGAAGGGAGCAGCTTTGTACGAGACTGTTGCCCCTCGCATTGGGCTTTGAGGGGTAACCTATGCTGCGTGCAATAACACTGTTTGGAGAAAAGAAAACGTGAAGCTTCTAAAAGAGCCTCATCAGACATTGCTCACCTTGCATGTCCTCCCCAGCTCCACATTCTCCTCCCCCTGATTAAAACCTCCCATTCAACTGCTGATTGGTCAGTTAAGGTTGGCAGAAACAAATATTTCCCCATAATCTTTTAATTCCTTTTTACACAACCCAAAAGTTGCTGTATGAATATGTCACCTCTGCTCTATTGGCTTAGCAGGATAATAAAGTTTTATTATTATTAAAAGCTGGTAGCTGCATCTGCATTTTCCATGAAAAAAGGTCTGGATTTAGCAAAAGGTATTTAAATTAGAGCATTGTATGTTGTTTTTTGGACAAATTTGTCAGAAGGACCTTATTTTCAGTGTTCTGACGATTCCTTGGTGGTTCAGGCTACAAAGGGTTAACCGATCAGAGGCAGAATGCTGGCTGATCATAGTATTGCCATTTTAGGATTTGTTTATATATAGCAAGTCTGAACAAACCTCGTCTGCTGAAGATCAAATCCTGAACTACACAACCAATTTATAATTGGAAAGAGGTTTCGTTCGTCTAACTCCTGATGAATGATTTCATGATGACGTTTAAGAACTCATAAAGTCGTGGCGCTAAACCGCCGTCCTCATCTCTCTAACCACCTGAGAGGTGAGACGACGCCCACCGGAAGAGACATATTTCAGCTGAAACTGTACTTATTGAGTTTAAAAGCCATTTCACAAAATGAATTAAAGCATAAATGTTAAGATAGAATTAGTTTTCTGATGTTGATGACGATGATGATAATCATGATGTTTATGATGATGATGATGATGATGATGAAGGCCATACAGTTTCTTCCATTTAAGAGCATTTTAGATTTGTGGATTAAAAACAATGTAATTTACAACACACTTTTAATTTATCATGGCAGAATATTTCTCATGGAGCCACATCGGCTGTGGTGGCATGAGACTGAGAGGGTGTGTCTGTGTGTGTGTGGGGGGGGGGGGGTACATATGGGGAGTCAGCAGGGCTGGAGCAGCAGACGTGAGGAGCGCACGGTCGGCGCCAGACCAACTACAACAATTACATCAACGGGAATAACCGGATTATGAGGATTTGAGAGGGGGAGTCTGCGTCCCGGCGTCCCGCTCCCCCCGCTGCCGTGATGGGGATAGACCGTCGGAGGAGAGCGTCGCTGGCTCTCACCTTGAACTTCCTGGCGTTGTTCCTGGCCGTGTCGGCGCTCACCACCAGCTACTGGTGCGAGGGGACGCGCAAAGTGGCCAAGCCGTTCTGCACCGGGCCGGTCGCCGGCAAGCAGGCGTTCTGCATCCTGTTCAACAGCTCCAGCCTCAACAACACCAAGATGGTGCAGTACATCTGGGAGACCGGAGAGGACAAGTACGTCATGAGGAAGTTCCACACCGGCATCTGGTTCTCCTGCGAGCAGCACATCAACATGATGGGTAGGTGTGTGTGCGGAGAAGCACCGGGACAGCGCCGGGAACGGAGGGGTCCGCGCACGGAGGCGCGCCAAGGAGAGACACGGAGATCCTAAAAATAAACGGCGCTTCTTGGACCCACGGTCCATCTAAAAAAATGTAATCCTACTTACCGCTGAAGAGATCTGTGTTAATCTCAGCAAATAGTTTTAAAATCAGATTACAGATCAGAAGCGAATAATCCCGCCTCATTGTTGACCGTTGAAACATCTTTTTGCTCAGTCAAATACGAGAAGTCATGAGGTTTTTTTTGTCTATTAAAGTGAGGATCTTTTCAAATTAAATGTTGTATTTGTGCCTGTGGGCTTTAAAATGTCAAAAACCTTGTTTTGTTTCAACAAAACATCCAAAAATATAATAACAAAAGTATTTTTCCTTATAAGAAGCAGATAAATAATGATGTGTTGACAACATTAAAAAAAAATCACATAACAGCACTGACTGCCAAACACACGTCTGACTCCCTCTGAACACAAGTCTGACTCCGTCTGAACACAAGTCTGACTCCCTCTGAACACAAGTCTGACTCCCTCTGAACACACGTCTGACTCCCTCTGAACACACGTCTGACTCCCTCTGAACACACGTCTGACTCCCTCTGAACACACGTCTGACTTCCTCTGAACACACGTCTGACTCCCTCTAAACACACGTCTGACTCCCTGTGAACACACGTCTGACTCCCTGTGAACACACGTCTGACTCCCTCTAAACACACGTCTGACTCCCTCTGAACACACGTCTGACTCCCTGTGAACACACGTCTGACTCCCTCTGAACACACGTCTGACTCCCTCTGAACACACGTCTGACTCACTCTGAACACACGTCTGACTCCCTCTGAACACACGTCTGACTCCCTGTGAACACACGTCTGACTCCCTGTGAACACACGTCTGACTCCCTGTGAACACACGTCTGACTCACTCTGAACACACGCCTGACTCCCTCTGAACACACGTCTGACTCCCTCTGAACACACGTCTGACTCCCTCTGAACACACGTCTGACTCCCTGTGAACACACGTCTGACTCCCTGTGAACACACGTCTGACTCACTCTGAACACACGCCTGACTCCCTCTGAACACACGTCTGACTCCCTCTGAACACAAGTCTGACTCCGTCTGAACACAAGTCTGACTCCCTCTGAACACAAGTCTGACTCCCTCTGAACACACGTCTGACTCCCTCTGAACACACGTCTGACTCCCTCTGAACACACGTCTGACTCCCTCTGAACACACGTCTGACTTCCTCTGAACACACGTCTGACTCCCTCTAAACACACGTCTGACTCCCTCTGAACACACGTCTGACTCCCTCTGAACACACGTCTGACTTCCTCTGAACACACGTCTGACTCCCTCTAAACACACGTCTGACTCCCTGTGAACACACGTCTGACTCCCTGTGAACACACGTCTGACTCCCTCTAAACACACGTCTGACTCCCTCTGAACACACGTCTGACTCCCTGTGAACACACGTCTGACTCCCTCTGAACACACGTCTGACTCCCTCTGAACACACGTCTGACTCACTCTGAACAGACGTCTGACTCCCTCTGAACACACGTCTGACTCCCTGTGAACACACGTCTGACTCCCTGTGAACACACGTCTGACTCACTCTGAACACACACCTGACTCCCTCTGAACACACGTCTGACTCCCTCTGAACACACGTCTGACTCACTCTGAACACACGCCTGACTCCCTCTGAACACACGTCTGACTCCCTGTGAACACACGTCTGACTCACTCTGAACACACGTCTGACTCCCTCTGAACACACGTCTACTCCCTGTGAACACACATCTGACTCCCTCTAAACACACGTCTGACTCCCTCTGAACACACGTCTGACTCACTCTGAACACACGTCTACTCCTTGTGAACACACGTCTGACTCCCTGTGAACACACGTCTGACTCCCTCTGAACACACGTCTGACTCCCTCTGAACACACGTCTGACTCACTCTGAACACACGTCTACTCCCTGTGAACACACGTCTGACTCCCTGTGAACACACGTCTGACTCACTCTGAACACACGTCTAACTCCCTCTAAACACACGTCTGACTCCCTCTGAACACACGTCTGACTCACTCTGAACACACGTCTGACTCACTCTGAACACACGTCTACTCCCTGTGAACACACGTCTGATTCCCTCTGAACACACGTCTGACTCCCTCTGAACACATGTCTGACTCCCTGTGAACACACGTCTGACTCCCTCTGAACACACGTCTGACTCCCTCTGAACACACGTCTGACTCCCTGTGAACACACGTCTGACTCCCTCTGAACACACGTCTGACTCACTCTGAACACACGTCTGACTCCCTGTGAACACACGTCTGACTCACTGCTCCAACCCAGATTAGAGAGCAGACATTCCGATGGGAGCTCATTAGTGAACAAGAAGGAACACAAATTGGATCCAATCGTCTACATTCTGTTTGTCAATGGTTGTGACATTTTATAGACCAGGACAACTGATGGGATACAGATGAAATAAATCTCTGATTCACCGATGATCTTAAATCCATTCTCTGAGTGGAAATGAAATGAATGAATTCTGATGTTTTCCAGGTGAAAAATGCAGAAGTTTCCTTTATGTTGCACCTTCTAATGAAAGAGGTAAGGACACGACTGTAGCAGCCATCATGGATTCATGCAATGTCATCTCACTGGTGCAAAAGGATGTAAATCAACTGTATTCTCACGATGGTCCAATCAGGAGGAGAGTGTTACTGTGAGGCAGAGAAGTTTTGCGGGGCGAGGAATACAAACCTTTATGACATTATCTCTGCCGACATTGTGGTCTCGCTATAAATAAGCTGTTCTGGAGGGGTCATTTTTTACCGTTAGGGTTAGACAGCTTTCATAATTTATGCAGGGATATGTTAAATTACAGATTAAGCAGCCACACAAACACCAGCTGTTTCAGTCTGAGCTCAGGAAGCTCATGCCCCTTGGTATAAAACATACCTGTCATCTGACTTTGAAGGTGACAGGGTCAGTGTTGCACCATTCCCATCCCATTCTCCTTCATTTCCTAGCCCTCTCATATCTCGTCTCTTTCTGTTCCTGGCACCACAACCCCTCCACCATCGACCCTCAATCCCACAGCATGAATACATATTTCTGCTTCCTCTTTGGGATTCGTTTTTCTAATCCAATCTCTTTATAGGTGTGCTGTGGCTGTGCATCGTTGCAGAGTGCCTGTACATCCTCCTGTTGGCCACCGGGGGCATCCTCATGTCCATAGAGGTGTGCCAATTTGGCAACGTCATCGATGGCCTGAAGCTCAATGCCTTTGCTGCCATTTTCACTGTGCTGTCAGGTGAGTAGGGCCGACATCAAGGCGGAACGCATCAGCTACCTTAGTTAGACATAAAAGCAGACGAGTCCTCAGTGGATTCCGTGTGACGATCCTGACATCCAACCAATCACCTATTGAGGACAGTCAGAAGAGTCCCAGCTGCTTTGCAGTCTGCCTCACTCTCTCGGCAGAAGATTTAACAATGACCTTCCCTCTAATCCACTCTGTATCTAACGTCCCGCTCTGTGCAGTGAATCGCCAGTAAGAGACTCTGTGCTCGACACAGCGTCTCAGTGACAGACAGGTAAGATCCAGGAAATACTGAAGACCTGTAGCCCTTATATTGAGTCAGGTACAGCATGTTATCAAGGTTCAAGGTTAATTTATTTGTACCCGTAGGTAGAATTGATTTGCTTTGAGATGAGATAAAACATCATATTTCCATTCAAACCAGCAAACATATAAAAGTACTCAACTAATATTTCATCAGCCCCAGTAACCAAGATGTCATAAAAACGTTTGCTAACCATAATAATAATAAATATCAACAACACAAGATTAAGACTACGATTAAAATTAAACCCGATAAAAAGATGAAGGATTAAAATACATGAGGAACTGCCGACTAACGCTTATTCAGCAGACTCACAGCAGTCGGGACGAAGCAATTTGGTTGGCACTAAAAACCTCCGCCCGACATAGTGACCGTACAGGGGGGGGGGCGCAGGTCATCCTGCAACACGGAGGAGGCGATCCTCTGCAGGGCTGGTCTGAGCTTCACCAAGCAGAAGACCTGACCATTTAGCAATGACATTCAACCCCTTTTTCTATTTCAGATTAGCCTGGCCAAACCATGACACCAAAGAAAAGGAGACAACACTCTCAATAAAGGAGTGATAAAACATTTTCATGATAGTTCGATGAAGGAGTGATAAAACATTTTCATGATAGTTCGATGAAGGAGTGATAAAACACCATCATGATAGTTCGATGAAGGAGTGATAAAACATTCAATTCAATTCAATTCAGTTTTATTTATATAGCACCAGATCACAACATAAAGTCATCTCAAGGCACTTTACAGAATTAGCAGGGAAAGACCTGCAGGGAAACACAGAACCCAACTTGACCCACGAGAGCAACGGAGGCAAGGAAAAACTTCCCTTTAACGGGCAGAAACCTTGGACAGAACCTAGGCTCATGGTGGACGGCCATCTGTCTGACCGGCTGGGTTGAGAGAGAGAGAGAGAGAGAGAGAGAGAGAGAATGGCAGGTCGGAGACGAGTCAAGGAGATGGATAGGGAAGTGATAGCGAGACAGAGCAGGAGCAGACAAAAACTAAATGCTAATGCTAGCAATATAAAGCTATAAATGCTAATGCTAGCGACGTGGACTTCAGTGTTGAGGGACACAGGTCCAGGTTCTGCAGCACCACGGACAGAAGGACCTGAAAGAGAGAGAGGGACAAACAGCGGGAGAGAGCGAACAAGACTACAGGAAGAGAGAGAGATTACTGACATATATTTATAACATGAATAACCAGATAAAGGGGGAGGAGCTCGGTGTGTCATGATGTTAAGCCACCAATGCTGCCTAATGACAGCATATTGATTATACTGATTACTGCATTGATTAGTTATAAGCTTTGTTAAAAAGGAAAGTCTTTAATCTACTCTTGAACATAGAGATGGTGTCTGTCTCACGAACCAATCAGGGAGCCGATTCCACAATAAAGGAGCTTGATAACTGAAAGCTCCGCCCCCCTGTCTGCTCTTGGAAATTTTTGGAACCACGAGCAGGCCAGCATTTTGGGACCGCAGGGTCCTAGTGGGGCAATACGGGATAATCATCTCTGTAAGGTAAGGAGGGGCCTGGCCGGTGAGGGCTTTAAAAGTGAGTAGAAGGATTTTATATTCAATCCGTTCCCTAACAGGAAGCCAATGCAGAGACGCCTGAACAGGGGAAATGTGTTCTCTCAGTCTGGTTCCTGTTAGAACACAAGCTGCTGCATTCTGGATTAGCTGGAGATGTTTAATAGACTTTTTTGGGCAGCCGGACAGTAAGGAGTTGCAGTAGGCCAGTCTGGAAGTCACAAAAGCATGGACTATTTTTTTCTGCATCTTTTCGGGTCAGTAGGTGCCTGACTTTTGAAATATTCCGAAGGTGAAAGAACGCAGTCCTTGAAATATGCTTTATCTGGGACTGAAAGGACAGGTCCTGATCAAAGATTACCCCCAGATTCTTGGCAGTGGTGCTGGTGGACACTGAGACGCCATCTAGTTCAACTACAACACTAGAACAAACATTTCTGAGATGCTTTGGCCCAAGAACCAGAACCTCAGTTTTATTTAGGTTTAATAACAGGAAGTTCTCGGTCATCCAGGAGTTAATGTCCTTAAGGCACGTCTGAAGTCTAACCAACTGATCGACTTTGTCTGGCTGAACTGACAGGTATACTTGTGTATCGTCCGCATAGCAGTGGAAATTTATGCTATGTTTCTTAATAATGTTACCTAAGGGTAGCATATACAGCGTGAACAGAATAGGTCCAAGCACTGAACCCTGTGGAACTCCATATTTAACTTCAGTGTACGTAGAAGATTCATCATGAACACGTACAAACTGAAATCTATCAGATAAATATGATCTAAACCAGTTCAATGCAGATCCTCTAACACCAACAGATCGTTCCAGCCTCTGTAACAGAATCTGATGATCTATTGTGTCAAAGGCTGCACTGAGATCTAATAAAATAAGCACGGAGACAAGTCCATTATCAGACGCTATTAAAGGTCATTGGTGACTTTAACTAATGCTGTCTCTGTGCTATGATGAGCTCTGAAACCCGACTGGAAAACCTCAAATAACTGATTGTCTTGTAAGAATTCACACAGCTGACTGGAAACTGCTTTTTCTAAAAGCTTTGACAGGAATGGAAGGTTTGAAATTGGCCGATAGTTAGCCAAGACATCAGGATCCAATGTTGGTTTTCTGAAAAGCGGTTTAATGACTGCTGTTTCAAAAGACTTGGGTACATAGCCTGTGAGTAAAGATAGATTAATCGTATTTAGCAAAGCAATACTGATTGAGGGGAAGACTTCTTTAAGTAGCTTAGTTGGGACCGGGTCTAAGAGACAATTGCACGGTTTAGATGAGGCAATAGCTGCCCTCATTTGCTGCAAGTTAATGGGGGTGAAGCTATCCAAGTAACCATCAAGAGTAACAGTCGTATCTCTACTTCCATTGCCAGGGGGGGGGTCAATGCCACACGAAGGCAGACGCTGATGAATGACGTCCCTAATAGATTCGATTTTGGTACTGAAGAAGTTCATGAAATCTTCACTACTGAGACCTATCGGGACAAAAGGGTCAACAGAGCTGGAGCTTTGTGTTAGCCTAGCTACGGTGTCAGAACGGTGTCACATCATCACGATAGTTCAATAAAGGAGTGATAAAACATCGTCATGATAGTTCGATGAAAGAGTGATAAAACATCATCATGATAGTTCAATAAAGGAGTGATAAAACATTGTCATGATAGTTCAATAAAGGAGTGATAAAACATCGTCATGATAGTTCAGTAAAGGAGTGATAAAACATTTTCATGATAGTTCGATAAAGGAGTGATAAAACATCTTCATGATAGTTCGATAAAGGAGTGATAAAACATCTTCATGATAGTTCGATAAAGGAGTGATAAAACATTGTCATAGTTCAATAAAGGAGTGATAAAACATCGTCATGATAGTTCGATAAAGGAGTGATAAAACATTTTCATGATAGTTCGATAAAGGAGTGATAAAACATTTTCATGATAGTTCGATAAAGGAGTGATAAAACATTTTCATGATAGTTCGATAAAGGAGTGATAAAACATTTTCATGATCAGCTTCCTCAAGCAGTGGCGTCGCTGCTGACCCCTCTTGCTCACTGCTTCACTGTTCTCTCCAAATGTCAAACTGCTATCAATGATGGTCCCGAGGTCCTTGTATGATTGAACCTGCTCAATGACCTGACCATTAATTAATACAGTGCTTCTCAATTATAATACCACTCTTCAATCCTTATTAACATAAAAAGAAATATGAAAAAGAAAGAAATATAGATCAACCTACAACAAAGAATAACTTTATTACCATTTATTTTGTCTGCAACAGAAAATATTTGAAGTACATCAATTTGCCTGACATTTTAATCCTTAAACTACAATTTATACAATTAAATAATAAATTAAATTAAATACCATCAATAAATAATAATACATTAAAATTGATCAGCAACATTAACTCAGGAGCACAAAATATAATAATAATAATAATACATTTTATTTATTTGGCGCTTTTCTGGAAACTCAAAGTCGCTTTACACAGTGCACATAACATAAAAACAGCAAAGAAATACAGAAATACAGACAATAAAAAGTGAACACAGTTTAAAATTCAATAAAATGTAAAAAGTAAAATTATACATTAAAAGCAATGTTGAACAGATGTGTTTTTAGTTCTTTCTTGAAGGTGTTCTTAGTGGTTGGGGTAGTGAGTTCCAGAGAGTGGGGGCAGCGATGGAGAAGGCTCTGTCTCCCCAGGTTCGGAGCTTGGTCCTACAGGGGACGGACAGGAGGTTGGCGTCGGCGGAGCGGAGGGAACGAGATGGGGTGTGATGATGGAGCAGATCTGTGAGGTAGGGGGGGGGCAGATTATGGAGCGCTTTGAAAGTGATGAGAAGGACTTTGAACTGTATTTGTTGGGGGACCGGGAGCCAGTGAAGGTTTTTAAGGACCGGGGTGATGTGTTCACGGGAGCGGGTGTGGGTGTGGGTGAGGAGGCGAGCAGCGGAGTTTTGAATGTATTGCAGTTTATGTAGGGTTTTTGATGGTGTACCATAGCGAGCACTACTGCAGTAGTCGATTCTGGATGTGACGAAAGCATGGATCAGTGTTTCACCAGCGGCGAAGGTGAGTGAGGAGGCGAGCTATGTTCTTGAGATGAAAGAATGCAGTCCGGGTTATTTGTTTAACAGTAGCATGTACTGTAATACATGCTACTGTGTGACTGTACTTGTACTCTAACATTCTATCCAATAAATATATTCATATTCATGAAATGAATGGATGAGTGGGGAAGGAGTGAGGGGGGTGTTGTCGATGTTGGGTGGATTGTGTGATGTTTTTGAACCAATGAGGATTATGTCTGTTTTGTTGCTGTTCAGTTTGAGGAAGTTTTGTTTCATCCAACTTTTGAGGTCGGGTTAAGCAGCTGGTGAGTGTGGAGTGGAGCTTGGAGTCTATGGAATTAGTGGAAATGTAGAGTTGTATGTCGTTAGCATAACGGTTGAAATGGAGGGAATGACGACGGATGATGTTGCCAAGCGGGAGGATGAAGAGGAGAGGACCAAGCACTGAACCTTGGGGGACACCTTGTAATAGTGGGGCTGTAGAGGAGGAGCCGTGGTTGATATAAATTAACTGTTGTCGGTTTGTGAGGTAGGACTGAAGCCAGGACGGAGCGGAGCCGGTGATGTTGAGGGTCGTCTTGAGGCGGGACAGGAGGATGGAATGGCTGATGGTGTCAAATGCTGCGGTGAGGTCCAGAAGGATGAGAATGCTGAGATGGCCGGAGTCGGAGGAGAGGAGGGGATCGTTGGTGACTTTGATTAATGCTGTTTCAGTGCAGTGTGGAATGGTTCAAACAGACTGTTGGCGTTGAGGTGAGTCTGAAGTTGTGCAGCAATGACACGCTCTAGAATTTTAGACAGGAAGGGGAGGTTGGATATGGGCCGGAAATTTGATAGTTTTTCAGGGTCAAGTCCAGGTTTTTTGAGTATTGGGGTGATAGCTGCCAACTTGAGAGACTGTGGAACAGAGCCAGAAGTGATTGAGGAGTTTATGATTCTAGTGATCAGCGGAGAGATTATGGGGAGACAAGTTTTAACGAGTGGAGAGGGAATAGGATCTAGGGAGCAGGTTGGAGTTTTAATGCCTGTTAGAAACTGAGTGAGCTGTACAGATGAGATGGGGGTGAAGTGAAATAGTTGCTGAGTGGAACTAGAGAACGGTGAATCAGGAGGAGCTAGGTGAGTTGGGGGGAAAAGGAAACTGGAACTGGAAAAAAGATAGGAAACTATTGCATTTGGTGACAGTAAAGGATGAGGAGGTGTTATCTTTAGGCTTAAGTAGTGTGTTGATTGTAGAGAAAAGAGATTTTGGATTATTGGTTATATTGATTATTGGAGTGGATGAGATTGGAGTAGTAGTTCGTCCAAGCAGAGTTTAAGGCATCTTTATATTCCTGTATAAAATCTGTGTATGCTTGGAGATGGACAGTTAAACCAGATTTCTTATACAGTCTCTCAAGCTGGCGCTTACGTGATTTCAGGTTATGGAGTTCAGGGGTGAACCAGGGAGCAGTATGGATGAAGTTGACCAGTTTAGTTTTTGTAGGGGCAAGTTCATCAAGACAGGAGGAGAGAGTATCGTTGTAGTGTGTGACCAGTTCAGAGGGGTTATCAGACGGTGGGGGAGGGGAGATGGCCAGCTTGGTGGTAAGGAGTGCAGCGAGAGCAGAGGGGTCGATGGATTTGAGGTTGCGTCTGCTTTAAGAGCTCGCTTCTGATCCGTCTCTCAAACATTTTCATTACGACTGATGTTATTTCATGGGGACCACCTGAACATCTATTTTCTTGTCAGGCAGCTTTGACGGCGTCTCGGATCCATGGAATCTGTGCCATGTTGCCAAACTGAGCCGAGAAACATGTGTAGAGTTAGAGATATCATGGAGGTGCAACAAAAAGTGTTTGTGCCATTCCCCAAACTACCAAAAGGAGGAGACAAAAAGCACTTTTTTTGGCTTAATGCTGAAATCTTACCCAAGAGAAAGGTGCCTGCGGTCGGATCATAGTTTGAAATCAGTGAGAAGTAAGGCAACCTCTGACGTCATCTGCTGCTGGTACGTGACTTCAGGCTTGGGCACGTCCATCACCTCGAGCCTGGTGAAAATTGTCACAGTATTTGTTGTATTAAAGGTTTTTTAAATACAAAATAAATAAAAGCTTAACTTAACTGCTTCAATGAAGAGTCCAATTTATTCTTTGTTTGTCATCTTCTTCTGTCATTTAAGAAAATACTGCAGCAGCATCATAAATGTTTTTTGGAATAAGAAGCTCCATCTAACTTTGCATCAGAGGGGCTTGAGAAGTAATGGCAGGATTAATTAAAGGGACTGGATCAACAAAGTTCCTGTCAGTGGCTTCAGGTGATGCAACACTGCCACCCCCTGGTGACTGAGGGGACTAGCGTTGAAGAGGAGGCCGGTGTTCTTCACCTGTCTCTGCTCTGTTACCTGTTGGCCAGGTCTGCTGGGTATGGTGGCCCACATGATGTTCACCACAGCCTTCCAGCTGACGGTCAGCATGGGCCCGGAGGACTGGAAGCCTCAGACGTGGGACTACAGCTGGTCGTACGTGTGAGTTCACCGCCTGTCTTTAGGTCACTGACTAGCTTCTCAGTTAGACATGGTTCCCACTGATTTATTTACATTGCTTTTACATTGATCTCCTTCTGACTCTTTTAGAATTGAATATTTACACCAGTGAAAACTGCTGAGCAACATGTTATATTAACTCCAGGAAGATTAGCTGAGTTTGTTCCAGCTAATGGAGATGAAAATAAATACAAATAAATAAGTTAGTGTTGTCAGTCCAGCTTATTTAGTGCATTTCTCTTATTTGAGTTGCTATTTTTCTCCTTTGAGTTTGTTGTTGCAGGTTAAACTTTGATTCAACCAAAGTGTGATGCTCTTATTTAAAATATGACATGTATTAAATTAAACTCAGACCAGCAGCTCAAACATCTTAAATAACAATTTAATGTGACATTATTATATGCAGTGGCTTGTAAAAGTATTGATACCCCTTGAACGTTTCCACATGTTGTCATGTTATAACCACAAACATCAATATATTTGATTGTAACACCCCCCCCCCCCCCCCCCCCTCAAACACGGTGGTGGCAGCATCATGCGCTGGGGGGGCTTCTCCAGGGACAGAGAAGGTGGTCAGAGATTATGGGAAGATGGGTGGAGCCAAATGCAGGGCAAGCATGGAAGAATACCTGTGAAAGACTTGAGACTGGGGCGAGGGGGGGGGGGTCATCTTCCAGCAGGACAACGACCCTGAATGGCCTAGAACAAAACCTGCTCATGTGTTGCAACGGCCCCGTCAAAGTCCAGACGCAGATCCAAGCGAGCGTCTGTGGCCCGATCTGAAAGCTCGTTCACCAACGCTCCAGCTGTTTCACAAAGGAGAATGGTCACAGGTCTCAGTCTCCAGATGTGCAGCTGGTCGAGGCGTCCCCCAAAGCCTAGAGCTGGAGCTGCAGCAGAAGGCCGTTCCACAAAGTGTTGACTCACTGCACATTGAAATCGTCTATCGTTTTCTAGTCTTTGTGCTAAAACATATTTATATTTGTGGTAGTAATGTGGAAAACGTCAAGGGCTATGATACTTTTACAAGCTGCTGTACATCATTGTTGTATCGATATTTTTTATAGCCGCTTGTCTTGTGAATGTGAGGTTTTAAGTTTCTCTATCAGAATATAGTTTATAGTTTGATCATTAAAAAGTGACCTGTTTGTTTAACAACATTTTTTATTTCAGGTCTTTTTTGTTCTTTAAATAATGACATTTTAAATGCATCCAATGACTTTCAGAATGAATACATTTATTTGCTGTTCCGTCTTTCCACTAGTCTGGCATGGGGCTCCTTCACGGCCTGCATGGCGTCTTCGGTCACCACCATCAACCGCTACACCAAAACCATCCTGGAGTTCAAGCACAAGCGCAGGAACATTGAGAAGAACCTGAAGATCAAGCAGAAGCTGCTGGAGCTGGACTCTCCAGAACAGGTGTGGGACATGTACATCAGCTCGGTGCCCAGCACCGCGGAGGAGCTGCTGGACCTGTCGTCCAGCGGCCGCAAGCTGTCCAACGCCTCCATCTTCCTGGACCTCAACGACCTGCCCGACCCGCAGGGAGAGGAGTACTGCTAGAGGACGTCCAATACAGGCAATGGAGTTACTGGTAACAACACAACCATTCACCGCGTCCATTACACAGCAGGGCGCTGGCCCAGACGGCGTGCAGCACCGGCACCGGCTCCGTGGTCGTACCTAGCTACGGGCTGAACACGATGTCTGCTTCAGTTTCAGCCTCTTTCAAAGTGGGGGAATCAAGTAACACAGCCTGGTCCTCAGCGTGCTGCTCTGACTTCAGCCTGGTTTTGTTGTTATTTACAGGCGCCTACTCGTTTTGGAGATTGTGATGTTTTCAGAGTGGTGTCCAGTGACCTTCACCGGTCCTTAGCGACCTTCACCGGTCATTAGCGACCTTCACCGGTCATTAGCGACCTTCACCGGTCATTAGCGACCTTCACCGGTCCTTAGCGACCTTCACCGGTCATTAGCGACCTTCACCGGTCATTAGCGACCTTCACCGGTCATTAGCAACCTTCACCGGTCATTGGCGACCTTCACCGGTCCTTAGCGACCTTCACCGGTCATTAGCGACCTTCACCGGTCATTAGCGACCTTCACCGGTCATTGGCGACCTTCACCGGTCCTTAGCGACCTTCACCGGTCATTAGCGACCTTCACCGGTCCTTAGCGACCTTCACCGGTCATTAGCGACCTTCACCGGTCATTAGCGACCTTCACCGGTCATTGGCGACCTTCACCGGTCCTTAGCGACCTTCACCGGTCATTAGCGACCTTCACCGGTCATTGGCGACCTTCACCGGTCCTTAGCGACCTTCACCGGTCATTAGCGACCTTCACCGGTCATTAGCGACCTTCACCGGTCCTTAGCGACCTTCACCGGTCATTAGCGACCTTCACCGGTCCTTAGCGACCTTCACCGGTCATTGGCGACCTTCACCGGTCATTGGCGACCTTCACCGGTCCTTAGCGACCTTCACCGGTCCTTAGCGACCTTCACCGGTCATTGGCGACCTTCACCGGTCCTTAGCGACCTTCACCGGTCATTAGCGACCTTCACCGGTCATTAGCGACCTTCACCGGTCCTTAGCGACCTTCACCGGTCCTTAGCGACTTTCACCGGTCCTTAGCGACCTTCACCGGTCATTGGCGACCTTCACCGGTCCTTAGCGACCTTCACCGGTCATTAGCGACCTTCACCGGTCCTTAGCGACCTTCACCGGTCCTTAGCGACTTTCACCGGTCCTTAGCGACCTTCACCGGTCATTAGCGACCTTCACCGGTCATTGGCGACCTTCACCGGTCATTGGCGACCTTCACCGGTCATTGGCGACCTTCACCGGTCCTTAGCGACCTTCACCGGCCCTTAGCGACCTTCACCGGTCATTGGCGACCTTCACCGGTCCTTAGCGACCTTCACCGGTCATTAGCGACCTTCACCGGTCATTAGCGACCTTCACCGGTCATTAGCGACCTTCACCGGTCATTAGCGACCTTCACCGGTCATTAGCGACCTTCACCGGTCCTTAGCGACTTTCACCGGTCATTAGCGACCTTCACCGGTCCTTAGCGACCTTCACCGGTCCTTAGCGACCTTCACCGGTCCTTGGTGGGATGCAGCAAAAAGGGCAATACCGTCTTTTCACCATTTGGATCAACCACAAATTGGCGATTGTTGGTGTTTTTTAGGTGGAACATTGCCTCCATGTCCAGAACACCATGGTAGCCTGTGACCGCCGTACTACTATGGAAAAGGATGCCGTGCACTTTCTCTAAAAAAGCATTTCAATGATGCTACTTTGTGTAGTTCGACATTCTTACATGTTACAGCAGGTAGCCGTCGAAGAACACTGATTTACTCCCAGTGAAGACAAGCAGCCTGTAAGTGGGGGCTTTCCACAGGCCGCCACCACCAGCCCATCACATCATCTGTACATTAGTTCTCATGCTGCCATGATGGGCTGATGCTGAAACAATCCCTGCAGCACCTTGGACCACAGCAACCATCGTATCCGTGACGACAGTGGATGTCAGCAGGTGTTACAGCGCACCTCTGCTCAAGCCGTGGAGTTCTGCAGTGACTTTACTGAACGCTGCGGGTGGAGGTCCACGCAGGGGGCCGGGCCCCCCTCCCCCTTCTGTTGTGAAGCAGCGCCTGGATGGCAGCATGTACAGAGTATTTGTCTCACCTTGGACGACGGAGCGCTGACCTCAGAGCAGCTTCTCCGCCCACACAGGTGGAACGGTGTACAAATGGGGGTGACGTGGGTGGAGGAAGCCGGGCGGCCACGCCCAGTGCCTTCACCAGATACATGTAGCTGTCTGTGCCAAGTCTCATCTACAGAACCGTCCTTGTGTAGTATTTACATAGCAATGTGGTACTTTCATGAAATATTCACAGAACTGTGTTGATTTGAAAATGGATGTTAAATAAGTGTTTGTGTATTTTATAATATTTATGCACTATGAAAAGAAACATGTTTGAACTCTTGTATTGTGGTTCAGATGAAATCATAGTGTCGTCTACTTCATTTACTTTTTATTATTATTTTATCATGTTCTGATGTAAGTTATTATACAAACGATTAGGGTGCATAAAAAAAGAATAAATGCGGCACTTGTTTTCAATTCTTTCATTTTCCACTAGGTGGAGGCGTTATCTATATATGTATACATGTATATAGTATAAATGTATGTACATATACACAATGGAGTTGTCAGAATGTCTATTCTATTGCACTTTTTTGTGTAATTTACCCTCATAGAATTAGAATATACCAGCCAACAACATATAATCTCAGGAATTTATTCTAATTGGTCCTGGCCTGACTTTTGTTCACATCATTAAAGGGACCAGCAGCCAACCAGGCAGCAGAGTGTCTGACGGAAACAGCAATTACACTCGCGTTCAAGCCGAGTCCGGACTCTCAACGAGAGCTGGAACAACAGGCGATGAGGAGAAAGAAGAAAGGTGAGGAAGATCGGCAGAAAAGATGGCTTTATTTTTAATGCTTTCAAACTAGTGCAAATACATGCAGGCTTCAACGAGACGCTGGGTGGACACTGGACAGGTCAGCTAATAGGATAAAGCCTGAACGCTCCGTGTGTCCCAGCCAGAGGACTGTCTCCTGCATCGGTTTCTTCACTCGTCTCAAGGTGCGCTCAGGTGAACTGTAGTCTGAGGTGAGGAAGGAAGAGCCACACAAGTTTCCCTGCAACCATTAGTCCACATTCATTATTCAAGAATACAAAACCACTCGGCTAAACGTGAGCTCCTGTGAAGACTTTCGTTCAGCCGTCTGCTGCTGACCACATAACAGATTTCCCAGGAACAATACTTAGAGGAGGATACTCAATATGTGTGTTTTGATCGCCATTCAATTCTGAACAGGAAGAGAGAAAACGTTATGGGGATTCTGGAATGTGAAGCTGCGTCCTTGTTTTGGCATGATTTTACTGATATGGCCTTAAACTATCAGGATTACACATAAAGGGTGGTCCGGTGGCGTAGTGGTTAGTGCTGTCACCTCACATCCAAGAGGCATCTTCAGTTCTGAGAGACTGGTCGAGGGTCCAGATACTTGTACTCCTGCTTGATGGTCCAGATACTTGTACTACTGTTGGGGGTCCAGATACTTGTACTCCTTTTTGGGAGTCTAAATAATTTTACTCCTGCTGGAGGGTCCAGATACTTGTACTTCTGTTAGGGAGTCTAGATACTTATACTCATGTTGGAGCAGAAAACTAGTCTTCGGAGCCTCTTGGATGAGAGGTTAAGTGTCTTCAATCAACATTGAGCAAGTCCAGTTGGCTCTTTTTGCTCTTCTTGAGGTTAAGATTTCTCGTTAGTACTTAATCTAAAGCTGAAGTCACAAAGATCCCTTAAAGGTCTCATATTCTACCGTTTCTCCACAAGTTCATGCAGTTCCCAAAAACGTATATGAAAGATCTGTGCTAGTCTTTGGTCAAAATAGCAAACAGATGCTGCAGGACAGCGTCCCTCATTTCTGTCTCAAACAGATGCTGCAGGACAGCGTCCCTCATGTCTGTCTCAAACAGATGCTGCAGGACAGCGTCCCTCATTTCTGTCTCACACAGATGCTGCAGGACAGCGTCCCTCATTTCTGTCTCACACAGCTCTGCCAGAAAAGCCTCTGAAAACGAAAACGAAGTGCACGCAGTGAATGTGCACATTTAAGATAAATTTATTTTCTTTACTTGATTACAGAACTACACAAACTACACAGGATCGACTGGATGGTGTATTTCTCTGTTTTTTGGGTTGATAAGGACCCAAACCCTCCATATCGTGTAGAAACATGGGGACAGAGAGTTTGTCATAATATGGGACCTTTAAAGTTATCTCTCAGACCTGCAGTCCTTCATACTTCGGGTGGTGCAGACACCCATGAAAACGTTCAAGCCCCCTCTGACCGGTAACATTGTACTGCTGATTGGTAGAGATGATAGAGTGTCCATCAGAGGAGGGCGACTGACGCCGTTCTCTGAAGCCTTTGCCTGTTTCAGTCTGACCTCCACCCAAACCAGCGAATCACGAACAAGCAGCCAAAGGCTCACGGCCACCCAAAGTCCTGTCCCACCATGTGATAGAAACGTTGGTTATGTGGCTCATAGAACTCCCTCAGTCTCTGCATCACCTCTGGGTCAACGGAGGCGTGCGTCCTGCCTTTGGTCTTCCCCAGGCAGTGAGGCTTGCTGCTTCCCTCGGGCTTCTTCAGGCAGGGGAAGCCCTTCGTTTTGTTGAAGTAGAAGTGCTTGTCCGTGACGATCCTCTGGAGGCCCAGGAAGTCCTGGACTTTGCCTAGCTCACCAGCCGGATCAGAGATGAGTCTCTCGCCGCTGACCAGATGGATCTGAGTTTTGGGGAACCAGGCCAGCCAGCGCTCCAGGTGCTGGGCGTAGAGGCCAATCCAAAGAGGGCTCCACAGAGAGTCGATCTGACCTGAACACGAGACAGAAACACACAAAAGTCATCACTGCTGCTGTCAACAACATCTCATCTCATCCGTGCGCCAATATTAGTGTTCCAGGAATACAACTTGAGGCCTTTCTGCTACTGGCAGAAGGAGAAGTAACGTCATCTATCAGCAGTGAGTGGGCATCATCCTATTTTTAATTAGCTATATAATAGCATCGCAATGCTATATGATTGTATGCATTCACCACACAGGCTGGCTTTGGTGCTTTCTAAGACATGAGATAATGATCAGTTTGAGTCACGACTATAAGACGTTTGTATTTAGTTGAGCCGGGTACCGAACCCAAAAGGATCAGGCCCAGAGGATTCTGAGGAAGGTAATGGTGGGTTGGATTTTGATGACAGGGTTAAGGTTGGTCCAGACACTACATCTTAAAGGCCTGCATTGCCTGCGCCTTCTCCCTCATTAAAGGTCCTGTAACAAATCAATCAATATGCAAATGTCCTTAGTTTAACCGCTGGACAGACACAACATTCGTCCCCGTAAAGTCCTGTTCTCTCTGGGTTCTCCGGTTTCCTCCCACCACCAAAAAACATGCAAGGTCCAGGTCGTTATTGAAAAATAAAATTAATTCTCAATTGACTTACCTGGTTAAATAAAGGTTCAATTTAAAAACATAACAAAACACATCCTTCGACACCAACGAGAGGGGCTTTGATCTCTAAAGGTCGTTACGCCAGATCAAAGCCCCTCCTGATGTATGAGAAGTGTACTACGCTTGTGCTCAGTAAAGAAGGGCAAGCTCAGACTGCCGGATCGGTACCTGTGGTGCGGTTCTTGAAGACGAGGCTCTCAAAGGGGGGGGTGTCAGGGCTCTTGGAGATGATCTGCGTGTAGTCAGATATGGCTCTGGTCACGGGGTCCCGGATGACTACAATTAGCTTCACGTCTCGCGACATGGCGTGGACTCGGGCTGGTGTTTCCACGGTAACAAAATATCGTGGTGTCTTCTCCAGAACGATTTGACCGTCCAGGGCTTTGGGCATCATACTCCTGGAAGGAAAAGGGAAAAGCACATGCCTGTAATATAGAAACTTTAGGAGCAGAATGAAAGAGCAAAACGCTGTGTGATGATGCGCATCTCATTCTCATCAAGAAAGGGAATATGTTGCACTTTACGTCTGTCTTGCATTTGATAAATAAAAGTATTTAAAAAAAAAAGAAAAGGAATATGTATATTTAAAAAATGATTTGAAGTAGGTGGAAGCAACACCTGGCAGCACGTTGCTAAGAAGGCTGTTGGCTCAAGCTCACAGTCCATAACCCTAACCCCCTAACCCTAACCCCCCACCCTATCCCATATCCCTAACCCTAACCCAGTCCCCAGACCTATGAGCTGAAATGCTGCAGGGGTACCAAGAGATCAATGTCTATTTGGGGCTTGATGCTTCAGGAGACTTGAATGATATAGTTGGAGATGACCTGACCAGCTGGCTGTTCTCTACGATCCCTTCTATTTCAAACACACACACACGTCCTCTTTGGAAAACACCCCATCAGTCTTTTTGACAGACAGCATGGGCCTGCAGGACATCTATATGCTGCAGGGACACAGGGACGTCTCTGGCTCTGCTCACCTCGACTTCCACAACAGAAGCTCAGCAGATGGGACTCATTTAGCGATAAATGGCTCCAGGGGGCCACGGGCCCAGCTGGGGGACTTAGGGGCATCTGCTAACACACCTGACTGCCTGACCAAACACTCAACCTCCACCTGGGACCTGAATCAGCATGTCAGCGGCGCCTTCATCTCTGAATGCATGCGGTGCAGTGACACTCGGGATTCAAATCACGCTTCCAATCCGTTTCAGACTTTCTCAATCACCGTAACATTTTAGCTTTGTAACAATACAGGTGTGTATGTTTAGCTGGGGCTCTATAACACGAGCTAGCTGAGGCAAACGCTAATCTAGAACCTTTTGGTGACCATGTGGACGGTGTAGATCCAGTTAGGAGGTGAATGAGCTGCTTGGGGGAGGTCTGTGCTCTCTGAGTGCTTTTCTGGTTAAATGATTATCGTCTTAAAGGATAGTCTTCTCTTGTGATAACACATTTATGTACACTGAGGTGACTTTGTTTATCACATTGTCTCCTATTTTACTGATACATCAGAAAACCACGGCAGTCGGTTTAATTGATAAAAGAAGGACGAGCACCAGAGGGGTCCCATGACGGAGACGGAGAGGACAGGATGCTCTGACTGTCCTCTGGTAGCTCTCAGGTTTCTGCAACACGACCTCCTGTCAATACCTCCACCCTCACAACCAGCCCCACCCTCAGGAAACTGACGCCCGCACATATAAAATCATTATCCAGTCATTAGAAAAAAGACACGCCAAAAAGACCATATACTGTATATATATATATATCAATGATCCCTTATCACACACTGATACACACAAACAACATGAGAACATGAAAAGTGTGTGTGGGTGTGTTTTAAATGAAGGGGCGTGTCATGATGACAAACACACCTCCATTAACAGGCTGTCAGTGAATGGTCTGAGAGCCTTCTGCAGCGTTATAACGAGCTAATTACTGCCACCATCAAAAGGAGACATCCATGCTAATATGTTCTGCTGCCCCCCCCCCCCCCCCCCACGCACACACACACACACACACACAAACTAAAGACGGCACCGGCAGCTTTATCCTCTGATGATGAGGATGAATATATTTATTAGATAGAATGTTAGAGAACAAGTACAGTCAAACAGTAGCATGTATTACAGTACAAGTACAGTCAAACAGTAGCATGTATTACAGTACAAATACAGTCAAACAGTAGCATGTATTACAGTACAAGTACAGTCACACAGTAGCATGTATTACAGTACAAGTACAGTCACATAGTAGCATGTATTACAGTACAAGTACAGTCAAACAGTAGCATGTATTACAGTACAAGTACAGTCAAACAGTAGCATGTATTACAGTACAAGTACAGTCAAACAGTAGCATGTATTACAGTACAAATACAGTCAAACAGTAGCATGTATTACAGTACAAGTACAGTCAAACAGTAGCATGTATTTCAGTACAAGTACAGTCACACAGTAGCATGTATTACAGTACAAGTACAGTCACATAGTAGCATGTATTACAGTACAAGTACAGTCACACAGTAGCATGTATTACAGTACAAATACAGTCAAACAGTAGCATGTATTACAGTACAAGTACAGTCAAACAGTAGCATGTATTTCAGTACAAGTACAGTCACACAGTAGCATGTATTACAGTACAAGTACAGTCACATAGTAGCATGTATTACAGTACAAGTACAGTCACACAGTAGCATGTATTACAGTACAAGTACAGTCAAACATCCTGTCTAAGAGGAGCATTTCTAAAAAGCCCTTGCGGTCTTGTTTCCATTGAAAGTCCTTCGTACATAAATCATCGACATTTAACAATACAAATAAAATAAAAATAAATTACTCAATTGATGGAAAATAACAATAAATTAAAAAGACACATAATATTTACAACGCAGGTGGACAAAAAAGGGGGTGGGGGTGGGGGGGGGGGGTTGATCCGGAGAGAGTCGTGATGGCTATCTCCGTTTCTGCCCCCCTAAAGGTGTATTTTTAGGGCCTTTTTGAAGGAGGCCAAAGAGGTGCATGTTTTGAGGGCAGTAGTTAAACAGTTCCACCCTTAGGGGGCAGTATTGTAAAAATATGATTTACCCATGTTCGTCCTATAGGAGGGGGTAATCAGGTTGTTGTTTGAGCTCCCTCTAGTGTTGTGGCTGTGGGTGTCACTAAATCTGTTTTGAGCTGTTTAACCCTGTCTTCTACCCTGAGCCATTTTAGGCTAGCAAAATGTCCAGGAAGAAGGTGGGTCATGGGCCCCAGATTGAGGAGTAGCCGAATCAGTTTGTTTTGGGAGGTTTGGAGCCTGGTTTTCAGGGACACTTTGATGTTTGAATACCAGGAGGTGCTAGCATAGTCAAAGAGGGGCTGAACGAGGCTCCAGCAAGCGTCCGGAGACAAAAGCAGACATTCTGCCCAAAAATCTTGTTCTCTGATTGACTTTTTTGATCACCTTAGTTGCCATACTATCGCCAGACAGGTATTTGTCAAGAACACAGCCCAAATAGGTAATCTCTACTTTGCTCGAGATTACTGTATTATCGACTGTGACCTTGAAATCATCAACATTTATCTCACGTAGAGAGTAGGTGCGTTTACATGGACACATTTAACCCGGTTAAAATCCTGATCTGAATAAAAATGCTTCATGGACACACCTTAACCGGAATAGTCTAACCCAATCCAGCCTGATCCGGTCACAATTCTATCCCGATCGAGAGGGCTGGTTTATACCGATTTGTGACCCGGGCACGGCGCATGAAAACACTTATTCCGATGTATCGGTACCAGTCGTCCTTACTGCGCATGTCTGTGACGTCAGCTACACGCGCTACTGCTATTGCCGGAAGCTAGTTGAAGCAGAGCGAGCGAAAAGCACGGCGGGCCGAAGACAGAACTGGTCAATATCAATTTTACTCTGAACTCTATTCAGAATCTATTCTTTTTATACCCAAAAAGAATCGATTCTGTTTTACCAAGATGTAGTGACAGTTTGTTATCCGTAAGCCAAGTACGGATTCTGGTGACCTCAGAGCTGAGAGCCTCCTCAACCTGCACTTTGTCCTCTCCCGAAATCAGGAGTGCTGAGTCATCAGCAAACAGGAACAATTTGCAGTTACAGGCAGCATTCATGTCGTTAATGTATAGGAGGAACAGTAACGGCCCTAGAATGCTGCCTTGAGGAACCCCACAGCTCACCGGGAGGGACGAGGACAAGGTTCCGTTTATGTCAACCATTTGTTCTCGTCCCTCTAGGTATGATTTCATCCAGTTTACTGATGTGCTATCAGAACCAATCGCCCCTAGTTTATTCAATAGGATTGAATGGTTAACGGTGTCAAAGGCCTTCTGGAGGTCCAGCATGACCATGCCGCAGTATTTGCCCGAGTCTACTTCACGCTTAATGTAGTCGGTCAGATATATGAGGCATGTGTCAGTGGAGTGGGATGTTCTGAAGCCTGATTGGAATTCAAAGAGCAGGCTATGCTCGGCGAGGTAGCGGTTGATTTGCTCCTGGATTATTCTCTCCATGACCTTTGAGATGGAACAAAGGATGGAAACAGGGTCGTAGTTGCCAGGTTCTAATTTGTTTCCTTTTTTATACAGAGGGATAACCCGCGCCGTCTTGAATTCCTGTGGGACGTGGCACTGATTGATGGATAAATTTATCAGATGCGTTGGCATTCAATATTTCCCCCTTCATCCAAAGTTCTGTACGGGCTCTGACCCGAACAGCTGTTATGGGTGTTATCACGTTGTGATCACTTAGACTGCACTCGATGGCACCACTGTTTTTGATTCTAGATTTGTCCGATGTCAGGATTAGGTCTATGATGGTTCTAGAAGTGGTGCTTACCCTTGTAAATTGCTGAATCAGCTGGGTAAAGTTATGCAGATTACAGAAGCTGCTGAAGGATTTGAAAGTCGGGGTGACTTTCCGATGGACATTGGTGTTACAATCTCCTATCAGAATGACCTCCGAGCTTCCCAAGCCGATCACATGCTTCTCCAATAAATCATAGAATGAATTTTGGTCTGGGGGTCTGTATACTGCGCCAATGACCAGAGGTTTAGCTCTGGGATAAATGATCTTTACCCAGACAGACTCTGTGTCTGTTCCTAGTTCTGGTAGAACGGTGAAGTTGAGGTCTGATCTAACGTAGATGCAGACCCCGCCCCCATGACGGTCCCTGTCCTTCCTGATAACAGTGTATCCCTTAATCTCAATCTCAGTGTCTTTACAAGAAGCATCCAGTTTGGTTTCAGAAAAGGAGAGAATTCCCACCTTACCGTTGCCAAACATCGATGTTAACTCGGACATCTTGGATTTGCATGTCAAGCTGTTCACGTTGAGATGAATAATGTGAAGACCTCTCCCCGAAATCTTCCGTGGAGTAGAAGCCTTTGTTATTCACTGTCTCTGGGGGGACGCTGGGGGGACGCTGGGGGGAGGAGGGGGTATTGTCCACAGTATTTTACAACATGACGACTCAGTTTGAACTTTATCTGTTAAAGTTCTAACATCTTTTGTCTGTTTGGTGCAGCCAGTTAATACTTTTCATGACTTCTGGCTATCCTAGGTGATCAATCAATCAATCAATCAATCAATCAATCAGTCAGTCAGTCATTGAATAAATAAGACTTGAGCATTGCCTTTATGTTATGTTGTGCTAAGAAAGAGACAAGTGTTTGTGTTCTATCCATGCTGTGGATCTACACTGGGGAAGCTGATGGTTAGGGCACTCTGTAACCATGGTAACCATAAACTCTCTCCAGTGACTCTGAAAACACCCTGTTGTGAAATCCAACATTGTTATTGTATGTGCAGCACGGTAATCCAGCGAGAACACGTACATAACCTCGTTACACGACTTCTTTAGTCTGTTTTAAACACATCGGCGAGCCTTCCTTCAGTCTCTCCTTGAGGGATTGAGGCTAAAAACGCTGCATTCAGGGGAATCGGGGATTGGAAAACCTTCGCCAGAGGAAGAATTTGAATTCAGCCCCAACTGCAAGAGTGTGCCTTGTGTATTTCATACAGGGAGGTGGCAAAGCTTCGATATACAGAACTGTGGATCGAGGCGGGGGATTGGGGAATGGAGGGTGTTAATGTCTCGGGCATAGAACCCAGTGCTGGAGGTGACACCATGTGGTACAGAGGAAATCCTTGCTGGAAGATGGGTTCAAAGAAGTAGCCATTTTAAAGGCCTGTTTTACCAACATTCTGATGGTAAAACCGCTGGTTTACCGCTGAGTGTGAGATCAAACATCCAACACCAGGAACACAGGGATTACCCGGCATCTTCTAAACCCTGTCTGCCTTGGAGGAACCTCCCTTTTGTGTCCCAATCCTTCGGCTAGCTTCCCCGGTGAATCCCCTCGGGCCAGCCGGGACCGTTGGCTATTGATCCTACAGGGCTTAGTGTAACCGTGCCCAGCTGGGAGTGGGTAGCATCTTTGAACACTAGGGAGTGTGTGTTAAAACGTGTGCACTGCGATGGGTTGCGTGGTGCACGAAGTGTGATGATGATGATGAATATATTTATTAGATAGAATGTTAGAGTACAATTACAGTCACACAGTAGCATGTATTACAGTACAAGTACAGTCACACAGTAGCATGTATTACAGTACAAGTACAGTCAAACAGTAGCACGTATTACAGTACAAGTACAGTCACAAAGTAGCATGTATTACAGTACAAGTACAGTCAAACATCCTGTCTAAAAGGAGCATTTCTAAAAAGCCCTTGCGGTCTTGTTTCCGTTGAAAGTCCTTCGTACATAAATCATCCACAATTAACAATACAATTTTCGCAATACAAATAAAAATAAAACCAATATTAAATTACTCAATTGATGCAGAATAACATTAGAAAGCTAAAAATAATTTTACACCGCCGATGCAAACTAACAATTAATCTAAAATAAATTACACCACAGATGCAGACTAACAATGAATGACAATAAATTACATAAATTACAATAAATTACCAAGACACTTAGTATGTGCAACGTAGGTGGACAAAAAAGGGGGGGGGGGTTGATCCGGAGAGAGTCGTGATGACTATCTCCGTTTCTGTCCCCCTGAAAGGTGTATTTTTAGGGCCGTTTTGAAGGAGGCCAAAGAGGTGCATGTTTTGAGGGCAGGAGTCAAACAGTTCCACCCTTGGGGGGCAGTATTGTAAAAAGATGATTTACCCATGTTAGTCCTATAGGAGGGGGTAATCAGGTTGTTGTTTGAGCTCCCTCTAGTGTTGTGGCTCTGGGTGTCACTAAATGTTGGTGTGAATGTAAGGAATAGGCTGCCAATGGTAACGAAGCGCTGGGTCTCAGGTGGGACCCAAAGTGGCAGGTGGGTAGTGGGGGATCTCTGGAGCCCCTCAGAGGATAGCTGTGTGTGTGTGTGTGTGTGTGTGAAAAGGATCGGGGATTAGAGGGAGAGCTGATCAGAGATTTGATCTGGTCTGTTTGTTTTCATATTTGACCAGTTAAAAGACAGACTATTGGCTGACTGTTGAACATGCCGGCTGCTTTCTGACTCATTTCTGAATGTCTGTGTTAGTCGCTCTGTGTTAGTCGCTCTGTGTTAGTCGCTCTGTGTTAGTCGCTCTGTGTTAGTCGCTCTGTGTTAGTCGCTCTGTGATAGTTGCTCTGCATTACTCGCTCTGTGTTAGTCGCTCTGTGTTAGTCGCTCTGTGTTAGTCGCTCTGTGTTAGTCGCTCTGTGTTAGGTCGCTCTGTGTTAGTCGCTCTGTGTTAGTCGCTCTGTGTTAGTCGCTCTGCGTTAGTCGCTCTGTGTTAGTCGCTCTGTGCTAGTCGCTCTGTGTTAGTCGCTCTGTGTTAGTCGCTCTGTGATAGTTGCTCTGCATTACTCGCTCTGTGTTAGTCGCTCTGTGTTAGTCGCTCTGTGTTAGTCGCTCTGTGTTAGTCGCTCTGTGTTAGGTCGCTCTGTGTTAGTCGCTCTGTGTTAGTCGCTCTGTGTTAGTCGCACTGTGTTAGTCGCACTGTGTTACTCGCTCTGTGTTACTCGCTCTGTGTTAGTCGCTCTGTGTTACTCGCTCTGTGTTAGTCGCACTGTGTTACTCGCTCTGTGTTACTCGCTCTGCGTTACTCGCTCTGCGTTACTCGCTCTGCGTTACTCGCTCTGCGTTACTCGCTCTGCGTTACTCGCTCTGCGTTAGTTGCTCTGCGTTAGTCGCTCTGCGTTAGTCGCTCTGCGTTACTCGCTCTGCGTTAGTCGCTCTGCGTTAGTCGCTCTATGTTAGTCGCTCTGTGTTAGTCGCTCTGTGTTACTCGCTCTGCGTTAGTCGCTCTGCGTTAGTCGCTCTGCGTTACTCGCTCTGCGTTAGTCGCTCTGCGTTAGTCGCTCTGTGTTAGTCGCACTGTGTTACTCGCTCTGTGTTAGTCGATCTGTGTTAGTCGCTCTGTGTTAGTCGCACTGTGTTACTCGCTCTGTGTTACTCGCTCTGTGTTACTCGCTCTGTGTTAGTCGCTCTGCGTTAGTCGCTCTGCGTTACTCGCTCTGCGTTAGTCGCTCTGCGTTAGTCGCTCTGTGTTAGTCGCTCTGTGTTAGTCGCTCTGTGTTAGTCGCTCTGTGTTAGTCACTCTGTGTTACTCGCTCTGTGTTAGTCGCTCTGTGTTAGTCGCTCTGTGTTACTCGCTCTGTGTTAGTCGCTCTGTGTTAGTCGCTCTGTGTCAGTCGCTCTGTGTTAGTCGCTCTGTGTTAGTCGCTCTGTGTTACTCGCTCTGTGATAGTCGCTCTGTGTTACTCGCTCTGTGTTAGTTGCTGTGTGTTAGTCGGTCTGTGTTAGTCGGTCTGTGTTAGTCGCTGTGTTAGTTGCTGTGTTAGTCGCTGTGTGTTAGTCGGTCTGTGTTAGTCACTCTGTGTTACTCGCTCTGTGTTAGTCGCTCTGTGTTAGTCGCTCTGTGTTAGACACTCTGTGTTAGTCGCTCTGTGTTAGTCGCTCTGTGTTAGTCGCTCTGTGTTAGTCGCTCTGTGTTAGTCGCTCTGTGTTAGGTGGTCTGTGTTAGTCTCTGTGTGATAGTCGCTCTGTGTTAGCTGGTCTGTGTTAGTTGGTCTGTGTTAGTTGCTTAGTGATAGTAGCTTTGTTAGTCGCTGTGTGTTAGTCAGTCTGTGTTAGTCGGTCTGTGTTAGTCGGTCTGTGTTAGTCGCTGAGTCGCTGTGTTAGTCACTGTGTGATAGTCGCTCTGTTAGCTGGTCTGTGTTAGTCGCTGTTTGATAGTAGCTTTGTTAGTCACTGTGTTAGTCACTGTGTTAGTCACTGTGTTAGTCGCTGTGTGTTAGTCACTGTGTGTTAGTCGCTGTGTTAGTCGCTGTGTGTTAGTCGCTGTGTTAGTCGCTGTGTGTTAGTCGGTCTGTGTTCGTCGCTGTGTGATAGTTGCTCTGTGTTAGCTGATCTGTGTTAGTCGGTCTGTGTTAGTCGCTGTGTGTTAGTCGCTCTGTGTCCATGCATTTGTTGGTTTCTGGGTGTGTTATTTAGTGATTATGTAGAGTCCATTCAGGGGTCGGTCCATTGTAGCTCTGCCCTGTCCACTTCCAGAAGACATCCATCATAGAGGGGCCCCCATGTCCCCCTGCCTCCCCTTCCCAATCCCAGGAGAGGCCCTTAATGAGGGCAGCATCACCCCACCCGTCTGGGCCTTATGGTGATCACCTCCAGCCCGGTGCTGGGACAAGATAGACCACACCTGAACCCCAGTTGCCCACACAGCACCAGACCCAGCGGGACAATCTATTCTCACAGATTCACTACTTCACACATCAGCATAATGAGGCTCAGGGCAAAAAACCCATAATAATAATAATAGAAAATATTAACATTTTGATTTGCCTCTGCAGATGAAAGACAACGTGACTTGTCTGTGGTGCTAGTTTCCACAAACTGATTCTGAATCCTGCTGAACATCAAATATTCTGGCAGCCATTCTTATTATACAGTACTCCATTGCACAAACACGCAAAGACAAGTAGCACCGTTTGCTATCGTAGCAGGATAAGGCCACCAGTCTATGGGGATGAAATTAAAAGGATCCCTCAAAGAAATCTCGCTATGAATTGCAAATGACCTGCGATATTTCAGCAACCCCAGTCCCCATTTTGTCCGCAGAGGGCACAGAAAATAGTTGTTATTTGCTAACGCCCATAAACACCCAGATATGGGCCTAATAAACCCTCGAACCCGCTAAATTACCAATTACCACATCGTCATTTTGAGATGGGGCACTTTACTTAAATAACCATCAATAGAGGAAGGTGTTGGAGCAGATGTTCTGATTTATTGGAATTGGAGTTGCAAAAAAAAAAAACATTCACAAGTCTTCTTGCAAATTAACAGGAGCAGAAAAAATGAGAAATCCAACCTCAGGTTAAAGCTGTTCAATAACTCAGAGTCAATAACATATCAATAAATCCCTGTGGCGCTCAGGAAGAAAAAAAGGCACGCTCTCCAGAACACACACACACACACACACACACAAAGGCTCTGATGAGTCTCTCTCGGGTTGAAGCAAAGGTCAGCCGAGATGTGTGAAGTTGTGGCAACACTAACTTGACCTTTTAACCTCCAGCTCAATCACGCCTTGTCTCTTCATCCTCTATTCTGTCTCCACTTCTTCAAGAGTCAAGATTCAAGATTCTTTATTATTCTTATAATTATTAACATAATAAAATCGTGTGAAGGCCACGGCTTCAGGCACTCAAGGGAGCATAACGAAAAAAAAAATCTCTCTTAAAGCAACGATATACACACACACACATATTCTTCCACGTCCCTCTATTCTGTCTCCCCTTCTTCCACGTCCCTCTAATTTGTCTCCCCTTCGTCCACCGTCCACATGTCTTGTCATATTTCATGCCAACTGAGACGGGAGTCCAGCAGAGCAGCGTAACCTGACCGCGGCGCTGGTAGACGCTGCCGGTGCAGGATAAAGCTTCCTGTTAATTGTAACAGAAGCCGAGCTCACCAACGCTAACCGCTCTAATGCTGGAGTCAACTCAAGGTCAGAGCGGAAAGATAGAGCTATCGATCCAAACATTTCAGCGAGGGGAAAACTTCCAGTCCATCTCGGGGCTGCTTGCTGTGCTGCTCCTGATCCCATCTCCGCTCCAAACACCATTAGTGGGCCCTTGTCGGGGGCTCTGATCTCAAGCGCGCCGGTGGAGCTACATGTTATTTTCCTCTAAGCGATTCGAGGAGCGACTCTGGGGATACATTAGTTACATTTCCTACTGCAACTGTGGAAATCCAGGACTATAGTGCTAAATGGAAGCCTGTTGGTCTGGAAGAGGAAAATCATGAAGGGAAACAGTAAAGCCACCCTGAACATCCACCCTGAACATCCACCCTGAACATCCACCCTGAACATCCACCATGAACATCCACCCTGAACATCCACCCTGAACATCCACCCTGAACATCCACCCTGAACATCCACCCTGAACATCCACCCATCCACCCTGAACATCCACCCTGAACATCCACCCATCCACCCTGAACATCCACCCTGAACATCCACCCTGAACATCCACCCTGAACATCCACCCTGAACATCCACCATGAACATCCACCATGAACATCCACCATGAACATCCACCCTGAACATCCACCATGAACATCCACCATGAACATCCACCCTGAACATCCACCATGAACATCCACCCTGAACATCCACCCTGAACATCCACCCATCCACCATGAACATCCACCCTGAACATCCACCCTGAACATCCACCCATCCACCCTGAACATCCACCCTGAACATCCACCCTGAACATCCACCCTGAACATCCACCATGAACATCCACCATGAACATCCACCCTGAACATCCACCATGAACATCCACCCTGAACATCCACCATGAACATCCACCCTGAACATCCACCATGAACATCCACCATGAACATCCACCCTGAACATCCACCATGAACATCCACCCTGAACATCCACCCTGAACATCCACCATGAACATCCACCATGAACATCCACCCTGAACATCCACCATGAACATCCACCCTGAACATCCACCCTGAACATCCACCATGAACATCCACCCTGAACATCCACCCTGAACATCCACCATGAACATCCACCCTGAACATCCACCCTGAACATCCACCATGAACATCCACCCTGAACATCCACCCTGAACATCCACCCTGAACATCCACCATGAACATCCACCCTGAACATCCACCATGAACATCCACCCTGAACATCCACCCTGAACATCCACCATGAACATCCACCCTGAACATCCACCCTGAACATCCACCCTGAACATCCACCATGAACATCCACCCAGAACATCCACCCTGAACATCCACCATGAACATCCACCCTGAACATCCACCCATCCACCATGAACATCCACCATGGACATCCACCCTGAACATCCACCCTGAACATCCACCATGAACATCCACCATGAACATCCACCCTGAAAATCCACCATGAACATCCACCCTGAACATCCACCCATCCACCCTGAACATCCACCCAACCACCATGAACATCAACCCTGAACATCCACCCAACCACCATGAACATCCACCCTGAACATCCACCCATCCAACCTGAACATCCACCATGAACATCCACCCATCCACCCTGAACATCCACCATGAACATCCACCATGAACATCCACCCTGAACATCCACCCTGAACATCCACCATGAACATCCACCCTGCACATCCACCATCAACATCCACCATGAACATCCACCCATCCACCCTGAACATCCACCCAACCACCATGAACATCCACCCTGAACATCCACCCTGAACATCCACCCTGAACATCCACCATGAACATCCACCCTGCACATCCACCATCAACATCCACCATGAACATCCACCCATCCACCCTGAACATCCACCCAACCACCCTGAACATCCACCATGAACATCCACCCTGAACATCCACCCTGAACATCCACCATGAACATCCACCCTGAACATCCACCATGAACATCCACCCTGAACATCCACCCTGAACATCCACCATGAACATCCACCCTGAACATCCACCCTGAACATCCACCATGAACATCCACCCTGAACATCCACCATGAACATCCACCCTGAACATCCACCCTGAACATCCACCATGAACATCCACCCTGAACATCCACCCATCCACCATGAACATCCACCATGGACATCCACCCTGAACATCCACCCTGAACATCCACCATGAACATCCACCATGAACATCCACCCTGAAAATCCACCATGAACATCCACCCTGAACATCCACCCATCCACCCTGAACATCCACCCAACCACCATGAACATCAACCCTGAACATCCACCCAACCACCATG
>NC_090917.1:9867200-9879700 GCF_040956055.1 Brachionichthys hirsutus | reverse complement strand
AGGCCGGCATGTTTGACGGAGATCTAGCGCTGCTGTTCACTACAGAAACAGAGGATGAGGACTTTGATGGGTTTGATTAATGACTCTGTTTTGCTCCGGCTCTATTTCTTAAAACGCGCACCAGTATGCTTGTTTGATTGATGACGATTAAAGATGTGAGTACCAAGCTCAGTTTTGCTCCTGCTTTATTTTGCGCACCTATCATGCCGGCGCCTTTTGAGCCGCGCGCCCTTTGTATGTTTGAAATACCGAAAAATCAGCTGTTAATGAGACTGCGGCGAATCAGCAGGTGCGTCATAAGGTCGTGAAAATACGGTATGTTTAGTCTCAAATTGAACCTGTAAATAAGCCGTAATGTCAGTTCACCTTAGAAAGGTCAGGCCTTCTTTCACTTATTGATCCATTTAACCTCTAAAGATAAAGCTGGTTTTAATAGTTTTAATTACAAGTTAAGTCAACTGGACTCCTGAATTATTCTTGTGATTTAGCGGCTCACTGTTTCTACGTGGGAATATCATTTAACAGATGTCTTGTTTTTTTATAAAGGGGTTAGGGCAGATATGGGCAAACTAAAGCCCGGGGGCCATATACGGCCCGTTAGGCTTTATAATACGGCCCGCCGAACTTATAATATCATTAAATAAAATGTTATTATGAACCTCATTCATTTTTCCTTTTCCCTGTAATGCTACCTGTAAAAGGCCAAATCCTTTATATTCGCTCACACAAACACTCCATCCATCTGTTCCTGGCCCCGCCCCTCTGCCAAATTTTAGAACCCATTGTGGCCCGTGAGTCAAAAAGTCCCCCCCCCCCCCCCCCTGGGTTAGGGCTTGTGATAAAGCTACTAATATTTATATTAGGGCCTTCACATCTACAGGAAATACTTTGTCTTCTTGTGTGTAAATTTAGAAAACCTGATATTAAATGTAATTCTTTCCATTTCTACATGCATTTTATTTATTGTGCATATTGTCTGCTATTAAAAAGCAAAAATACATTCACAAAGGGAATTGAGAAACATCTGAAAGTGACGCTATACATTTAGTGAACACAAATGGTGAGGACGGCGTCCTCAACGACACCTTCGGGGATTCCCTTCTACACAGCACGGTAAAACGGCAGCCCGGGCTTTGTTCAGTTTGCTGCCCGTTTTCTTGTCTGCCCTCCCTCCATGCATCATGAGCTGAGAGGCTGCAGTCGTTCAGCAGATTGTCCTCTGATGAGGTGGTCGTCCATTAAGGTGTGACCCCCCAGGTCAGGGCTGGACCTGGGCGCTGACCCGGCGCCGAGCAGCCTGATTAATATTCCTGAAATGAAGAGCCTTTGGAAATGTTTCTATTTCTAAAATGCCATCCATCCATCCATCCATCCATCCATCCATCTTCTTCCGCTTATCCGGGGGGGTTGCGGGGGCAGCAGCCTAAGCAGGGAAGCCCAGACTTCCGTCTCCCCGGCCACTTCCTCCAGCTCTTCCGGGGGGACCCCGAGGCGTTCCCAGGCCAGCCGAGAGACATAGTCTCTCCAGCGTGTCCTGGGTCTTCCCCGTGGTCTCCTCCTGGTGGGACGTACCCTGAACACCTCACCAGGAGGCATCCTAAATAGGTGTCCGTGCCACCTCATCTGGCTCCTCTCAACGCGGAGGAGCAGCGGCTCTACTCCGAGCTCCTCCCGGATGACTGAGCTTCTCACCCTATCTCTAAGGGAGAGCCCAGCCACCCAACGGAGGAAGCTCATTTCAGCCGCTTGTACCCGGGATCTTGTTCTTTCGGTCACTACCCAAAGCTCGTTACCACAGGTGAGGGTAGGAACGGAGACCGACCGGCAGGTGAGGGGAGGAACGGAGACCGACCGGTAAATCGAGAGCTTCGCCTTTGGGCTCAGCTCTCTCTTCACCATGACGGATCTGTGCAGAGTCCGCATCACTGCAGACGCTGCACCGATCCGTCTGTCGATCTCTCGCTCCATTCTTCCCTCACTCGTGAACAAGACCCCGAGGTACTTGAACTCCTCCACTTGGGGCAGGATCTCCTCCCCGACCTGGAGGGTGCACTCCACCCTTTTCCGGCTGAGAACCATGGCCTCAGATTTGGAGGTGCTGATTCTCATCCCGGCCGCTTCACATGCGGCTGGAACCGATCCAGTGAGAGCTGGAGGGCGTGGCCTGATGAAGCCAACAGGATCACATCGTCTGCAAAAAGCAGCGACCCAATCCTGAGGTCACCAAACCGAACCCCCTCAACGCCCTGGCTGCACCTAGAAATTCTGTCCATAAAAGTTCTGAACAGAATCGGTGACCTGGAAATAGGTCCGACTTACTGCCTGAGTGACACTCTATTTACCGGTAGAGTAATGGCGTGTGTGATCGCGGCTAAATTACAGCCGCAGGCCAGTCTGTGGAGATCTTCATAGCTCGAAGCCAATCACGGAAGAGCAGAACTCTTCAGACTTTAAAGGTGGCTGGATTACACACCACAGAATATAGATTGTTTATTAATCCATTAGACTAATCACAGCAAATGCTCAACTCCAGAACTTAGTGACCTTTACGTTGACGATTTCACCTCCGTTGTTCTGACCCTAACCCTAACCCTCCAGAAACCAGGAACAGGCAGTGGGCTTGAGTGGGCCGGCTCCCTCAATCCTAATCTGTGCTGCTGCCACAGTGCAGAAGAGCTAATCAGCTGAGCCAGACGCTCTAACCCGCTTAAATCCCAAGTCGTTCTGCAACATGTAGAGTTCCCTCAGAAGCTGGACTGGACCTGCAGGCGCTGGAACTCTCCGTGTGTCTCACTATTGACCCGTCTGTAGCATGACTATCTCAGGTTCCATATCGATTGATCGTTTGGCTAGGAGAACCAGCAGCATGGTGTCCTCAGGCTGGTGCGCATGAAGGGACACTCCCCAATACACATATTGAGCTGCACCACCGGATGTGGCCACTAGAGACAGGTCAATGTCCCAGCAGTGTGTGAGAAGGACAAATCAGGAAAGAAGAGATTAAGATTACCTGCTGGAAAGCCTGTCCTCAATTCCACAGGCTTCCAGACACATCTGCCGGTATTGTTTAACATCCCCGGATTATTGGTCCCGCTGGCCGTTGAGAGGACGCCTGTAACGACGGGGACGTTGTCCCAGATAAAGCTGTTATCCGGTTTGTACTCTCTGCAGGGGGATTACAGGCAGACAGCAATATGGGCGTAATCCCGTCCACTTTCCTGCTTCACCTTTGGTAAAACCTGCTGTCAAGGAAAGGAGGGGTTGTCCCCGTGAAAGAATGTCCACTAGGGGGTGTTTGTGATTGATTGATGTTCTCCATAGCTAATGGATCTGTCCTTTGATTTTCTCATTCCACAGCTGACAATGAAGAATAATTCATCCTAAAAATCACTCCTATTGATTAGTTGGACTGATCATGCGCCCTGTCAGGATACAGGATTATATTTGCTGTGGATGTAAAGTGATTTTGCACCGCGAGGATTATCGCTAACGTAAACAATAGGACTTGAATTCAAGCTCATGATCCGTGATTTAGTTGCTTCAGGAGACCAACGCCACGTGATCCTGTTTGTCGAGATGCATAGCATGTTGTTGATTAGCTGATATTGATCGTGGGTTACTTTAATCACTATTTGTCTTGCAAGGCAGAATTCACAGGGATGAAGTTTTCTTTTTTGCATTCGCTGCAAGATTATCTTCCCCTTTGACCCCTAACGTTATGAATGACTATGTCTCTAATGTACTTAGGGAACCTACCGCTGCTCGATGTTAGCCCTCCTCCACACATGATGTGGGATATTTGGAGGGATCGCGCTCAAATCGTTTTCAGTCTGCTCGTATCAAATGGTTTGTTACAGTTTGTGATTCTGACGTTATTTTTCTGTAACACTTCAGTTACAGCCAACGTTTGATCTGTCCTACACAGGAGGACACGGAGGGGAGGCCGGCGTGGACGCAGCCGAGGACACGACGGAGGCAGGAATCTCGATGGTCTGCTGGGACGCCTTTTGTTCTCTGCAGGGCTGAAAGATCCAGTGTGTGTGTTTTACACGCCGCTAACAGGCCTCAGATCACCGGGTACCAAAAGAGCGCTGCTGCTGGGCCTGGCCTTTGATTGGCCGGCTGGGGTGCTGCTGCAGGCAGGAAGGGTAGTTACCCCCGCCGAAGAGGAGGCGAGGGTATTGCAATTGGGTGCGTTTGTTTGTCTGTTTGTCTGTTTGTCTGTCCGAGCGCATAACTCAAAAACTAGTAGCCCAATCGACTTGAAATTTTTACACAAGCAAGGTTCTGTCCGTGGCTCGGTCCTCCCCGAGAATGGCGTTGATCCGGATCTGGATTCAGATTCTAGAATTATTTTTACATCTGGAATTGTGCCTGTGCTGTAAACTGCCACTTTAAGAGGGAGGGACACGAATGGCATGATGGGAAAAAGAGTCCAGAAAGTGTCTTGTAGTACGTTCCGGAGCAGCAAGCTAGAGCAGGTTTGGCCCCTCTGATCCGGAAGCCCTGTTTACTGTCTCACAAGATCCAATAGTCTTTTGGAGGCGGGGTCTGCAGTCTCTGATTGTCTTTCTAGTTTCAGATTTGTGAATGAAAGCCGATTATTGGTACTCAACTGCATAATGAATCAATGGGCGTGGTTTACGTACAGGTGTGTCCATTCAGCACCTTTTCGTCACTCGTTAGAATGTTTCATTAAAGATGAGGATTTAAAAATCATTTTCTGGTATATATTAATAGCTGATAAATGGTATATATTAGTAGTGAATCTGATCCATAAATAAAATCCATCAAACAGCGACACTGAACTCTGACGTTAGCTGTGGGTAAATAATGGTCCAGCAGAATGCCAGAACATCGGAGGAGGCGAGGAGGCGAGGAGCTGAGGAGGCGAGGAGCTGAGCTGGGGTCAAGGCACCCAGAAACAGCCCCCGGCTCTCTTGGTGCCTCTTCTGTTTTATTAGCCTCCCCCTTCCTCCCGTTGTCACCCGTTCTAATTTAGCCCATGAGAGGGTGGGGGTGGGTTGGGCCTGTGTGTGTGTGTGTGTGTGTCAGGGCAGGTGATGGTGTGGACTCAAGAGCACAACAACAAGCATAGTTTATTTTGTACAGTGGATCAGAAACCAGATCATCAGACCAGCAACAGAACCCAGGAGGTCAAACAGGGACGCTGATTAGTAGAAGACATCGCTAACCCTCTGGCGCCGCCATGAGGACGGAGGAGACGAGCAGCTCAGGTGGAGTGGAGCAGGAGGGTGGAGCTACGTGGAGCAGGAAGCTCGAGCCACGAAAGGACGAGAGCATCCTCATGTGGTCTGCTGGAGCCGAGGCTACACCCCGGATGAGACGCCAGCTCATTGAGGGGCCCGGACCCTCCTCGGTGTGATGCAACAAACGGTGAGCTAAACTCCAAGTGGCCAGACCCTGTGCAGACCTGCCTTCCTACTGGAGCGATAAACCAGGAAAAACCAGTATAAACCAGTGTAAACCAGTATAAACCAGTGTAAACCAGCATAAACCAGTATAAACCAGTATAAACCAGTGTAAACCAGTGTAAACCAGTGTAAACCAGTATAAACCAGTGTAAACCAGTGTAAACCAGGAAAAACCAGTATAAACCAGTGTAAACCAGTATAAACCAGTGTAAACCAGTGTAAACCAGGAAAAACCAGTATAAACCAGTGTAAACCAGTATAAACCAGTGTAAACCAGCATAAACCAGTATAAACCAGTGTAAACCAGTATAAACCAGTGTAAACCAGTGTAAACCAGTATAAACCAGTGTAAACCAGCATAAACCAGTATAAACCAGTGTAAACCAGTATAAACCAGTGTAAACCAGTGTAAACCAGTATAAACCAGTGTACCAGTATAAACCAGTGTAAGCCAGCATAAACCAGTATAAACCAGTATAAACCAGCATAAACCAGTGTAAACCAGTATAAACAGTGTAAACCAGTGTACCAGTATAAACCAGTATAAACCAGTATAAACCAGTGTAAACCAGTATAAACAGTGTAAACCAGTGTAAACCAGTATAAACCAGTGTAAACCAGTGTAAACCAGTGTAAACCAGTATAAACCAGTGTACCAGTATAAACCAGTGTACCAGTATAAACCAGTATAAACCAGTGTACCAGTATAAACCAGTATAAACCAGTATAAACCAGTATAAACCAGTGTACCAGTATAAACCAGTATAAACCAGTGTACCAGTATAAACCAGTATAAACCAGTATAAACCAGTGTACCAGTATAAACCAGTATAAACCAGTGTACCAGTATAAACCAGTATAAACCAGTATAAACCAGTGTACCAGTATAAACCAGTATAAACCAGTGTACCAGTATAAACCAGTATAAACCAGTATAAACCAGTGTAAACCAGTATAAACCAGTGTAAACCAGTATAAACCAGTGTACCAGTATAAACCAGTGTAAACCAGTATAAACCAGTGTAAACCAGTATAAACCAGTGTAAACCAGTGTAAACCAGTGTAAACCAGTGTAAACCAGTATAAACCAGTGTACCAGTATAAACCAGTATAAACCAGTATAAACCAGTGTACCAGTATAAACCAGTATAAACCAGTATAAACCAGTGTACCAGTATAAACCAGTATAAACCAGTATAAACCAGTATAAACCAGTGTACCAGTATAAACCAGTATAAACCAGTGTACCAGTATAAACCAGTATAAACCAGTGTAAACCAGTATAAACCAGTGTACCAGTATAAACCAGTATAAACCAGTGTACCAGTATAAACCAGTATAAACCAGTATAAACCAGTGTACCAGTATAAACCAGTATAAACCAGTGTACCAGTATAAACCAGTATAAACCAGTATAAACCAGTGTAAACCAGTATAAACCAGTGTAAACCAGTATAAACCAGTGTACCAGTATAAACCAGTGTAAACCAGTATAAACCAGTGTAAACCAGTATAAACCAGTGTAAACCAGTGTAAACCAGTGTAAACCAGTATAAACCAGTGTACCAGTATAAACCAGTATAAACCAGTATAAACCAGTCATTACCATGGCCGCTGCATAACCTCCATCAATCAGGTTAGTGCCAATAACCTGACGACGATCATCTCCCTCGTGATGAGACCGTTCAGGATGCATCCCCGCCCCTCCCCCTCCACCCACCAGAGGGAGCAGAACCATCAGCCTTAGATGACCCTCAGAGGTTACTCCAGGTTACTCCAGGTTACTCCAGACCTACCTTCGGTGAAGATCTCCCTCCTGTTCATAGCACTGCATTTATTCCTGTCCACCGGCCCTGGAGACAAAAGACAGTGGCGTCCCCCGAGGACAGCGACCTGGAGGACAGGCCCGGGCTTACCAGCTGGACCTCATCTACATTGTGATTTGGTCACATAGATGATCAAAGCAAATCAATCAATCAGTTCCGTTCAGTGTGAACACGCTGATCCCCGCAGGATGAGGTCGCCACGCCCATTTATCATATCAATTTATGTTTTTAGCGTTAACAGAAACAGATCTACATTTATTTCTCAGTTAAAGTGGTTTGATTTCAGAATCGCAGGTTTTGTTCTGTTCAGCCAATCAGAATCCCTTATAACTGTGTTTTGCTGCCACCTAGAGGACGTAAACATCTACAGAGATTTACACCGCTATGAGCCCACAGCAGAGGAGCAGGTAGATACACCTGATCGTGGTCACGCTGAGCTGGAGCCTCGTCCATCATTCCACTCTTTAGATGATAACGATGTCCATCATCTTCAGAGCGCCATCTTCCTCTTCCTCATTTCAACCTGGATTATATGACTGAGTATAATTAAATGTAAAAATAAATGTCTGATCAATTCCATTTAGGGTTCGTTTGACATGTTCACATTTAAATGTTAGAGTGATTTTTATTTGACTTTTTTAATGAATCAAACAAGATTTTAGCAGAAATAATCTTAAAACATTGTTAATATCAACATTTTCTATTTTAATAGTTTTATTAAAAAGGTGGGAATTCAAACCTCATAAGTGAGAACAAACATCTCTTTTCAAATTTGGTGAAGATAATTTTAATGCAAATATTTGGTGGAATTTACCCTTGTGATTTTCTTGTTTTTGATTTTGATTTTTTGATTTTTTGATTTTATTTTATTCTAGTAGCTGAAACTGGAGATACCAAAATAAAGCACCTCAAAATTATATTTCCTTAAAGTACGTCAGTAAGTGGCTTGGAGCTGGCTTACATCGCTGGGTCAAATCTCAGTACTTCGCGACGCCCTGCTGGGGAACAAAAGTCACACTGAATGCACGGAAACATCGACGCAAGTTTATTTTGAAAATATTATCTCATGCATTTTAACAAATAAAGAGCCTAATCTGCAGAATGAGGACTCCAAATGTCCCAAAATGAAGCATTCAAACCTTGAGGAGCTGGTCTCCTTGTTAGTGACGGGATCTCCAGCAGTCTACGGGCGGGGCACACCCTGGATAAGCCGACAGCTCATCAGGGCCACACACAGACAGAACCCGGACAGGAACCCGGAGAACGCGGGGTGAGAACCCAGGGAGAACACAGAGAGAACATGCAAACTCTCCACAGAAAGGCCCCAAGCTGGCTTTGAACCTGCAACCTTATTGCTGCGTCCAGCTTCAAGTTAAACTGGTATATTTATGGAGCTGACATTTGAACCCTTTCTCCTCTTATATCTGTTTAGCCAGGAGCGAGTCCTTCACTCCAGCCCCCAGCACCGCGAACAGGAGGGAGGGAAGCAGCGCGCGGAGGTAGAGGGCTGCTCTGGGGACGAGGTGGGCCACCACGACTTCCTTCCTCTTCCTGTTCACTGTCTGCATGACCTCATTGGCCAGGACCGATGGGTGTACGCCATGGGTCACCTGCCTGGCAAGAACTGTGGAAGAGCACATACATTCAAAGTATTAATGTGTACTTTCTTCACTTCAAACGGTTCCTGTTCGTACTGAGGCTCTGTGACTCACATGCAGACAGGCTGTTCGGTTCGGGGCCCGGTCCTTCCGCCGGCAGCGGCTTGGAAGCCTTGATGAAGGTGTGGCTGATGGTGCTGACCACGATCCCGTACTCCTCCACCTCGGACCGCAGACAGTCAAAGAAGGCCTGCGCCGCATGCTTGGAAGCAGCGTCTGACGGGCGACACAGGACGGCTGTGTAGCGGAGCCTCGTTCTCTGAGCTAGGAGCGTTAGCATGCACCCTGCTAGAAGCCGCATGCTTCAGCGCTAACACAGTGAAACAGAAACGCACTGGGTGCAGTCTGAGGCCGCTTTGTTGTGTGTGAAGCAAGGCAGCAGGTAAACGCGCAGGTATGCTGACATGACACATTCTCGTTGATCTCATCCTGCACGCTCAAACCTGCGTGGTGCACGCTAACGGTTTAGCGTGCACCGCTAAACAGGGCTTTGGGACGTTGGGGGCAAACGCTTCCTTTGAGCGATGTTGAGACATTGGGAAGCGACTTTTCATCGTGCGTCACCTGAGCTGCCATTATTTTTGGTGTCACGACCCCGCCTCTGCCTAGCAGGGGAAGGGTCTCACCATGCTACAACCAATACAGCCTGCAACTAGCCCAACGCTAGGAAGGGGGCAATAGTGTTCCTGCGTCGGCTAGGAAACAATAGAACCACTTTGGAGTAGAACTGTTACGGCTTCAGGGTTCATTCTGGGACGATCCGGAGGCTGGACTCACATGAACTTCTGAACGGCACCGCCAGTCTCCCCTGGATGCTGTTGACCAGGACAATGTGGCCTGACCTTCTGGAGATCATTGTTGGAAGAACACCTGCCACATAATGACATTTAGATAAACGATCTAAAACCAGTATCAGAAGGGAATCGAGCCATTTCTCAGGAATGTCCGGCGCACCTTTGGCGAGAGTGCTGGGGCCGAAGTAGTTGACGTCCATGATGTTTCTGTCCTGCTCCAAGGAGACGCTCTGGACCGGGGCTTTCAGTTTGACACTGCTGTTACAGATCAACACGTCCACGCAACCGTAGCACTCCAACACCTCGTCCAGCACGTCGTCCATGCTGGACATGTCCCTGAAGTCCAGGATCACCAGCTTCGGAGCAAACGTCTGAGGACACAGGCTTGAATTACTGTTGCATGGGCATGAAGATACGCAACAAGTCTTCCCCTTCATCCGCAGGAGCGTGTCAGCTTAGAGACAGGGGCTCTGAGGACAAGGCAGGAGGCGGAGCTAGATGAAGACGCTGAGGTTCTCCTTGGGGGTGACCAGGTTGGGGACTTGGGGGACAGTGAAACTTCAGTCAGAGCCACAGGGGAGCGTTCGGGGTCAACCATTAAAGGTCGTTAACGTTTCCTGCCTTAGTGGGAACATAAGAAGATGAACGCGGCCGCTAGAAAAATGGAGCAGACTCATTCTGAGAGCAGAAGACATTGAGACAATGAGAAATCAATAATGATTGGTGTGATCGGGTGAAGTTCAGATGATGTTCAAAGACAGAGACGATGTCCTGCTATTGTATAGATGAGAGGAGGAAGCGTGATGGGAGGGGGGGGGGGGGGGGGGCACAAGAAGATCAGGACAGAGTCTGGGCTTTTTAACATTGCCCCCCCCCCCCCCCCCCTCATGTCAGTGTTGTGAAGTTGGAGTCTGAGGTAATTTGAGGGAGTTCTCATAACAAGCCTTCTCCTTTACTGTCACTGCAGACGGACAGGACACAGGACACAGCAGACAGGAGACAGGAGACGGGAGACGGGAGACAGGAGACGGGAGACAGGAGACGGGAGACAGCAGACAGCAGACAGGAGACAGGAGACGGGAGACAGGACACAGGACACAGCAGACAGGAGACAGGAGATGGGAGACGGGAGACGGGAGACAGCAGACAGCAGACAGGAGACAGGAGATGGGAGACAGCAGACAGAAGACGGGAGACAGGAGATGGGAGACAGCAGACAGGAGACATGAGATGGGAGACGGGAGACAGCAGACAGGAGATGGGAGACGGGAAACAGCAGACAGGAGACGGGAGACAGCAGACAGGAGATGGGAGACGGGAAACAGCAGACAGGAGACGGGAGACAGGAGATGGGAGACAGCAGACAGGAGACGGGAGACGGGAGACAGCAGACAGGAGACAGGAGACAGCAGACTGCAGACAGGAGACGGCAGACGGGAGACAGCAGACAGGAGACGGCAGACGGGAGACAGGAGACATGAGACAGCAGATGGGAGACAGGAGATGGGAGAAAGCAGACGGGAGACAGGAGACGGGAGACAGGAGATGGGAGACAGCAGACGGGAGACAGGAGATGGGAGACAGGAGATGGGAGAAAGCAGATGGGAGACAGCAGACGGGAGACAGGAGATGGGAGACAGCAGACGGGAGACAGGAGATGGGAGACAGCAGACGGGAGACACGAGATGGGAGACAGGAGATGCGAGACAGGAGACGGGAGACAGCAGACGGGAGACAGCAGACGGGAGACAGGAGGAGACGGGAGACAGGAGATGGGAGATAGCAGACGGGAGACACGAGATGGGAGACAGGAGATGCGAGACAGGAGACGGGAGACAGCAGACGGGAGACAGCAGACGGGAGACAGGAGGAGACGGGAGACAGGAGACAGAAGACATCAGACAGGAGACGGGAGACAGGAGATGGGAGACAGGAGAAGGAGACGGGAGACAGGAGACAGCAGACAGGAGACAGGAGACAGGAGACAGCAGACAGGAGACAGGAGACAGCAGACAGGAGACGGGAGACAGCAGACGGGAGACAGGAGATGGGAGTCAGCAGACAGGAGACAGCAGACAGGAGACAGGAGACAGCAGACGGGAGACAGCAGACAGGAGACAGGAGACAGCAGACAGGAGACGGGAGACAGCAGACGGGAGACGGGAGACAGGAGATGGGAGTCAGCAGACAGGAGACAGCAGACAGGAGACAGGAGACAGGAGACAGCAGACGGGAGACAGGAGATGGGAGACAGCAGACAGGTGACGGGAGACAGCAGACAGGAGACGGGAAACAGGAGACGGGAGACAGCAGACAGGTGACGGGAGACAGCAGACAGGAGACGGGAAACAGGAGATGGGAGACAGCAGACAGGAGATGGGAGACAGCAGACAGGAGACGGGAGACAGGAGATGGGAGACAGCAGACAGGAGACATGAGACGGGAGACAGCAGACAGGAGACAGGAGACGGCAGACGGGAGACGGCAGATGGGAGAAAGCAGACGGGAGACAGCAGACGGGAGACAGGAGACGGGAGACAGAAGACGGGAGACAGCAGACGGGAGACAGGAGGAGACGGGAGACAGGAGGAGACGGGAGACAGGAGATGGGAGATAGCAGACGGGAGACACGGGATGGGAGACGGGAGACAGGAGACAGAAGACATTAGGCAGGAGACGGGAGACAGGAGATGGGAGACAGGAGAAGGAGACGGGAGACAGGAGACAGCAGACAGGAGACAGGAGACAGCAGACAGCAGACAGGAGACAGCAGACAGGAGACGGGAG
>NC_090917.1:9854393-9867100 GCF_040956055.1 Brachionichthys hirsutus | reverse complement strand
GGGAGACGGGAGACAGGAGACAGGAGATGGGAGACAGGAGACGGGAGACAGCAGACAGGAGACGGAAGACGGGAGACAGAAGACAGGAGACAGCAGACAGGAGACGGGAGACAGCAGACAGGAGACGGAAGATGGGAGACAGGAGACGGGTGACAGCAGACAGCAGACGGCAGACGGCAGACAGGAGACGGGAGACGGGAGACGCAAACGGCAGACAGGAAACGGGAGACGGCAGACGGGAGACAGCAAACAGGAGACAGGAGACGGGAAATGGGAGACAGGAGACAGCAGACAGGAGACGGGAGACAGCAGACAGGAGACGGGAAACAGGAGACCGGAGACGGGAGACAGGACACAGGACACAGCAGACAGGAGACAGCAGACGGGAGACGGGAGACAGGAAACATCAGACGGGAGACGGGAGACAGCAGACAGGAGACGGGAGACAGGAGATGGCAGACGGCAGACGGGAGACAGCAGACAGGAGACGGGAGACAGGAGATGGGAGACAGGACACACGAGACAGGAGACGGGAAACGGGAGACGGGAGATGGGAGACGGCAGACAGGAGACGGGAGACAGCAGACAGGAGACGGGAGACAGGAGATGGGAGACAGGAGACAGGAGACAGCAGACAGGAGACAGGAGACAGGAGACGGAAGACGGGAGACAGGAGACAGCGGACAGCAGACAGCAGACAGGAGACGGGAGACAGGAGATGGGAGACAGGAGACGGGAGACAGCAGACAAGAGATGGAAGACGGGAGACAGCAAACAGGAGACGGGAAATGGGAGACAGGAGACAGGAGATGGCAGACGGGAGACGGGAGACAGCAAACAGGAGACGGGAAATGGGAGACAGGAGACAGGAGACAGGAGATGGGAGACGGGAGACAGGAGACGGGAGACAGGAGACAGCAGACAGGAGACAGGAGATGGGAGACAGGAGAAGGAGACGGGAGACAGGAGACAGCAGACAGGAGACAGGAGACAGCAGACAGCAGACAGGAGACAGCAGACAGGAGACAGCAGACAGGAGACGGGAGACAGCAGACGGGAGACAGGAGATGGGAGTCAGCAGACAGGAGACAGCAGACAGGAGACAGGAGACAGCAGACAGGAGACGGGAGACAGCAGACGGGAGACAGGAGATGGGAGACAGTAGACAGGTGACGGGAGACAGCAGACAGGAGACGGGAAACAGGAGACGGGAGGCGGGAGACAGGACACAGGACACAGCGGACAGGAGACAGCAGACGGGAGACGGGAGACAGGAGACGGGAGACAGGAGATGGGAGACAGCAAATGGGAGACAGGAGACGGAAGACAGCAGACAGGAGAGGGGAGACGGGAGACAGGAGACAGCAGACGGGAGACAGGAGATGGGACACAGGAGATGGGAGACAGCAAATGGGAGACAGGAGACGGAAGACAACAGACAGGAGAGGGGAGACGGGAGACAGGAGACAGCAGACGGGAGACAGCAGACAGGAGACAGGAGATGGCAGACGGCAGACAGGAGACGGGAGACAGGAGACGGGAGACAGCAGACAGGAGACAGGAGACGGGAGACAGGACACAGGAAACGGGAAACAGGAGACGGGAGATGGGAGACGGCAGACAGGAGACGGGAGACAGCAGACAGGAGACGGGAGACGGGAGACAGGAGACAGGAGATGGGAGACAGGAGACGGGAGACAGCAGACAGGAGACGGAAGACGGGAGACAGAAGACAGGAGACAGCAGACAGGAGACGGGAGACAGGAGATGGGAGACAGGAGACGGGAGACAGCAGACAGGAGACGGAAGATGGGAGACAGGAGACGGGAGACAGCAGACAGCAGACGGCAGACGGCAGACAGGAGACGGGAGACGCAAACGGCAGACAGGAAACGGGAGACGGCAGACGGGAGACAGCAAACAGGAGACAGGAGACGGGAAATGGGAGACAGGAGACAGCAGACAGGAGACGGGAGACAGCAGACAGGAGACGGGAAACAGGAGACCGGAGACGGGAGACAGGACACAGGACACAGCAGACAGGAGACAGCAGACGGGAGACGGGAGACAGGAAACATCAGACGGGAGACGGGAGACAGCAGACAGGAGACGGGAGACAGGAGATGGCAGACGGCAGACGGGAGACAGCAGACAGGAGACGGGAGACGGGAGATGGGAGACGGCAGACAGGAGACGGGAGACAGCAGACAGGAGACGGGAGACAGGAGATGGGAGACAGGAGACAGGAGACAGCAGACAGGAGACAGGAGACAGGAGACGGAAGACGGGAGACAAGAGACAGCGGACAGCAGACAGCAGACAGGAGACGGGAGACAGGAGATGGGAGACAGGAGACGGGAGACAGCAGACAAGAGATGGAAGACGGGAGACAGGAGACGGCAGACGGGAGACGGGAGACAGCAAACAGGAGACGGGAAATGGGAGACAGGAGACAGGAGATGGCAGACGGGAGACGGGAGACAGCAAACAGGAGACGGGAAATGGGAGACAGGAGACAGGAGATGGGAGACGGGAGACAGGAGACGGGAGACAGGAGACAGCAGACAGGAGATGGGAGACAGGAGAAGGAGACGGGAGACAGGAGACAGCAGACAGGAGACAGGAGACAGCAGACAGCAGACAGGAGACAGCAGACAGGAGACAGCAGACAGGAGACGGGAGACAGCAGACGGGAGACAGGAGATGGGAGTCAGCAGACAGGAGACAGCAGACAGGAGACAGGAGACAGCAGACAGGAGACGGGAGACAGCAGACGGGAGACAGGAGATGGGAGACAGTAGACAGGTGACGGGAGACAGCAGACAGGAGACGGGAAACAGGAGACGGGAGGCGGGAGACAGGACACAGGACACAGCGGACAGGAGACAGCAGACGGGAGACGGGAGACAGGAGACGGGAGACAGGAGATGGGAGACAGCAAATGGGAGACAGGAGACGGAAGACAGCAGACAGGAGAGGGGAGACGGGAGACAGGAGACAGCAGACGGGAGACAGGAGATGGGAGAAAGCAGACGGGAGACAGCAGACGGGAGACAGGAGATGGGAGACAGCAGACGGGAGACAGGAGATGGGAGACAGCAGATGGGAGACAGGAGATGGGAGACAGCAGACGGGAGACAGGAGATGGGAGATAGCAGACGGGAGACACGAGATGGGAGACAGGAGATGCGAGACAGGAGACGGGAGACAGGAGGAGACGGGAGACAGGAGACAGAAGACATCAGACAGGAGACGGGAGACAGGAGATGGGAGACAGGAGAAGGAGACGGGAGACAGGAGACAGCAGACAGGAGACAGGAGACAGCAGACAGGAGACGGGAGACAGCAGACGGGAGACAGGAGATGGGAGTCAGCAGACAGGAGACAGCAGACAGGAGACAGGAGACAGCAGACGGGAGACAGGAGATGGGAGACAGCAGACAGGTGACGGGAGACAGCAGACAGGAGACGGGAAACAGGAGACGGGAGACGGGAGACAGGAGACGGGAGACAGGAGATGGGAGACAGGAGAAGGAGACGGGAGACAGCAGACAGGAGACAGGAGACAGCAGACAGCAGACAGGAGACAGGAGACAGCAGACAGGAGACGGGAGACAGCAGACGGGAGACGGGAGACAGGAGATGGGAGTCAGCAGACAGGAGACAGCAGACAGGAGACAGGAAACAGCAGACGGGAGACAGGAGATGGGAGACAGCAGACAGGAGACATGAGATGGGAGACGGGAGACAGCAGACAGGAGACGGGAGACAGGAGATGGGAGACAGCAGACAGGAGACATGAGACGGGAGACAGCAGACAGGAGACAGGAGACGGCAGACGGGAGACGGCAGACGGGAGACGGCAGACGGGAGACAGGAGACATGAGACAGCAGATGGGAGACAGAAGATGGGAGAAAGCAGACGGGAGACAGGAGACGGGAGACAGGAGATGGGAGACAGGAGATGGGAGACAGCAGACGGGAGACAGCAGATGGGAGACAGGAGATGGGAGAAAGCAGACGGGAGACAGCAGACGGGAGACAGGAGATGGGAGGCAGCAGATGGGAGACAGGAGATGGGAGACAGGAGATGCGAGACAGGAGACGGGAGACAGGAGACGGGAGACAGGAGACAGAAGACATCAGACAGGAGACAGGAGACAGGAGACAGCAGACGGGAGATGGGAGACAGGAGACAGCAGACAGGAGACAGCAGACGGGAGACAGAAGACATCAGACAGGAGACAGGAGACAGGAGACAGCAGACAGGAGACGGGAGACAGGAGATGGGAGACAGGAGAAGGAGACGGGAGACAGGAGTCAGCAGACAGGTGACGGGAGACAGCAGACAGGAGACAGGAGATGGGAGACAGCAGACAGGTGACGGGAGACAGGAGACGGGAGACGGGAGACAGGACACAGGACACAGCAGACAGGAGACAGCAGACGGGAGATGGGAGACGGGAGACAGGAGACAGCAGACGGGAGACGGGAGACAGGAGATGGCAGACGGCAGAGGGGAGACAGGAGACGGGAGACAGCAGACAGGAGACGGGAGACAGGAGATCGGAGACAGGACACACGAGACAGGAGACGGGAAACAGGAGACGGGAGATGGGAGACAGCAGACAGGAGACGGGAGACAGCAAACAGGAGATGGGAGACAGGAGATGGGAGACAGGAGACAGCAGACAGGAGACAGGAGACGGAAGACGGGAGACAGGAGACAGCGGACAGCAGACAGCAGACAGGAGACGGGAGACAGGAGATGGGAGACAGGAGACAGGAGATGGGAGACAGGAGACGGGAGACAGCAGACAGGAGATGGAAGACGGGAGACAGGAGACGGCAGACGGGAGACGGGAGACAGCAAACAGGAGACGGGAAATGGGAGACAGGAGACAGGAGACGGCAGACGGGAGACAGCAAACAGGAGACGGGAAATGGGAGACAGGAGATGGGAGACGGGAGACAGGAGACGGGAGACAGGAGACAGCAGACAGCAGACAGGAGACGGGAGACAGGAGATGGGAGACAGGAGAAGGAGACGGGAGACAGGAGACAGCAGACAGGAGACAGCAGACAGCAGACAGGAGACAGGAGACAGCAGACAGGAGACGGGAGACAGGAGATGGGAGTCAGCAGACAGGAGACAGCAGACAGGAGACAGGAGACAGGAAACAGCAGACGGGAGACAGGAGATGGGAGACAGCAGACAGGAGACATGAGATGGGAGACGGGAGACAGCAGACAGGAGACGGGAGACAGGAGATGGGAGACAGCAGACAGGAGACGGCAGACGGGAGACGGCAGACGGGAGACAGCAGACAGAAGACGGCAGACGGGAGACAGGAGACATGAGACAGCAGATGGGAGACAGGAGATGGGAGAAAGCAGACGGGAGACAGGAGACGGGAGACAGGAGATGGGAGACAGCAGACGGGAGACAGCAGATGGGAGACAGGAGATGGGAGACAGCAGACGGGAGACAGCAGACGGGAGACAGGAGATGGGAGACAGCAGACGGGAGACAGGAGATGGGAGGCAGCAGATGGGAGACAGGAGATGGGAGACAGGAGATGCGAGACAGGAGACGGGAGACAGGAGATGGGAGACAGGAGACAGAAGACATCAGACAGGAGACAGGAGACAGCAGACGGGAGACAGGAGATGGGAGACAGGAGACAGCAGACAGGAGACAGCAGACGGGAGACAGGAGGAGATGGGAGACAGGAGACAGAAGACAGGAGACAGGAGACAGGAGACAGCAGACAGGAGACGGGAGACAGGAGATGGGAGACAGGAGAAGGAGACGGGAGACAGGAGTCAGCAGACAGGAGACAGCAGACGGGAGACAGGAGATGGGAGACAGCAGACAGGTGACGGGAGACAGCAGACAGGAGACAGGAGATGGGAGACAGCAGACAGGTGACGGGAGACAGCAGACAGGAGACGGGAAACAGGAGACCGGAGACGGGAGACAGGACACAGGACACAGCAGACAGGAGACAGCAGACGGGAGACGGGAGACGGGAGACAGGAAACATCAGACGGGAGACGGGAGACAGCAGACAGGAGACGGGAGACAGGAGATGGCAGACGGCAGACGGGAGACAGCAGACAGGAGACGGGAGACAGGAGATGGGAGACAGGACACACGAGACAGGAGACGGGAAACGGGAGACGGGAGATGGGAGACGGCAGACAGGAGACGGGAGACAGCAGACAGGAGACGGGAGACAGGAGATGGGAGACAGGAGACAGGAGACAGCAGACAGGAGACAGGAGACAGGAGACGGAAGACGGGAGACAGGAGACAGCGGACAGCAGACAGCAGACAGGAGACGGGAGACAGGAGATGGGAGACAGGAGACGGGAGACAGCAGACAAGAGATGGAAGACGGGAGACAGGAGACGGCAGACGGGAGACGGGAGACAGCAAACAGGAGACGGGAAATGGGAGACAGGAGACAGGAGATGGCAGATGGGAGACGGGAGACAGCAAACAGGAGACGGGAAATGGGAGACAGGAGACAGGAGATGGGAGACGGGAGACAGGAGACGGGAGACAGGAGACAGCAGACAGGAGACAGGAGATGGGAGACAGGAGAAGGAGACGGGAGACAGGAGACAGCAGACAGGAGACAGCAGACAGCAGACAGGAGACAGCAGACAGGAGACAGCAGACGGGAGACAGCAGACGGGAGACAGGAGATGGGAGTCAGCAGACAGGAGACAGCAGACAGGAGACAGGAGACAGCAGACAGGAGACGGGAGACAGCAGACGGGAGACAGGAGATGGGAGACAGCAGACAGGTGACGGGAGACAGCAGACAGGAGACGGGAAACAGGAGACGGGAGGCGGGAGACAGGACACAGGACACAGCGGACAGGAGACAGCAGACGGGAGACGGGAGACAGGAGACGGGAGACAGGAGATGGGAGACAGCAAATGGGAGACAGGAGACGGAAGACAGCAGACAGGAGAGGGGAGACGGGAGACAGGAGACAGCAGACGGGAGACAGCAGACAGGAGACAGGAGATGGCAGACGGCAGACAGGAGACGGGAGACAGGAGACGGGAGACAGCAGACAGGAGACAGGAGACGGGAGACAGGACACAGGAAACGGGAAACAGGAGACGGGAGATGGGAGACGGCAGACAGGAGACGGGAGACAGCAGACAGGAGACGGGAGACGGGAGACAGGAGACAGGAGATGGGAGACAGGAGACGGGAGACAGCAGACAGGAGACGGAAGACGGGAGACAGAAGACAGGAGACAGCAGACAGGAGACGGGAGACAGGAGATGGGAGACAGGAGACGGGAGACAGCAGACAGGAGACGGAAGATGGGAGACAGGAGACGGGAGACAGCAGACAGCAGACGGCAGACGGCAGACAGGAGACGGGAGACGCAAACGGCAGACAGGAAACGGGAGACGGCAGACGGGAGACAGCAAACAGGAGACAGGAGACGGGAAATGGGAGACAGGAGACAGCAGACAGGAGACGGGAGACAGGCGACGGGAGACAGGAGACAGCAGACAGGAGACAGGCGACGGGAGACAGGAGACGGGAGACGGCAGACAGCAAACAGGAGACAGGAGACTGGAGACAGGAGACGGGAGACGGCAGACAGGAGATGGGAGACAGCAGACAGGAGACGGGAGACGGCAGACAGGAGACAGGAGACAGGAGACAGCAGACAGGAGACGGGAGACGGGAGATGGGAGATGGGAGACGGGAGACAGCAGATGGGAGACAGGAAACGGGAGACAGTAGACAGGAGATGGGAGACAGCAGACAGGAGACGGGAGACAGCAGCGTCTTCTGGGCGGGGTTTTGACACAGAGCATCGGGTTTCGTTTGACCTGAGTAATGTCCTCACCTCTCTGGGGTCAGCATCGTTTGTCAGAGAGTCGTACAAAGACTCCAGCTGATCCCAGCTCGTCCCACACAGGATGAGTCTGGCGCCGCCCTTATGGAAGAGACGGGCACACTCTGAACAGGGAGGACAAAACAGCAAATTAGCCTTCCTTTTGTTATTCACATTTAGAGATTGACCCGTCCTGACCAGCAACAACTCAAGATCGGATCAGGTTTCAGGTCTTCTGTTGGCATCGCTGATTGTTGTGTCTCGTTATAACATTCATTTCTGCCCACTGAAGACCTGAACTGCATCACCATGGCGATGTAAGAGGGGCGGAGCCGGAGCAGCATTTACCAGTCCCCATGGCAGACGCAGCATCTGTGATCACCACCACTTTGTTTCGCACCAAGGACTTGGACATGAATTGCATGACCTCATTGTAGATGTAGTACACTCCTGCTGCCATGACGACGAGCAGGGGCAACAGCATCACCAGGGGGAGGTCCATGCTCTGTAGAGGAGGGAGCACAGGGTTAGTGCACGGAACGGCTGGCAGGAGATAGGGGATGCTTCTCGCTGAAGGACCTTAGACGTTCACTCAGAAACATCTGTCGCCCTGGAAACGTCCATCCCATAAATGAGCCTTTATGTACAGCATCATTGTGTGTTTGGTATTGATTCAATCATGGAAACCAATCACCTGATCAGAGTATTCAGGAAAACAGGAAATGTCACTCATGTGTCCAAACGTAGCGTAAGATCTCCCAGAAGCAGTTCAGCGGTAAAACCTCCCAGTCCACACTGGGACGTGGGGACCGTCTCCACCTGCCAGTCCACACTGGGACATGGGGACCGTCTCCACCTCCCAGTCCACACTGGGAGGTGGAGACCTGGTTACGATCAGACTAAATCAAAAGGGCCCAGAAGCAGCTGAATAGTTAACATCGTATTTTTACATCTGGAATTGTGCCTGTGCTGTAAACTGTCACTTTAAGAGGGAGGGAAACGAATGGCATGATGGGAAAAAGAGTCCAGAAGGAGTCTTGTAGTACGTTCCGGAGCAGCAAGCTAGAGCAGGTTTGGCCCCTCTGATCCGGAAGCCCTGTTTACTGTCTCACTAGATCCAATAGTCTTTTGGAGGCGGAGTCTGCAGTCTCTGATTGTCTCTCTAGTTCCCATTGAGTCGATGCAACAGCCGGAGCCTCTGCTCATTCTCACCATGCTGGGACCCGAACCCATGAAGGATGGAGTAACAGCTGAGGTTTAAATATATTCCAGTGAGGCAGCTCACCCTGTCACCAGACACCCCCAGGAGCTCCAGGGGGGGGTCACAGCTAGAACCTTACATGTCCTGTCCTAGTGGGGCGTATTCGGGCTGACCCAGGATCAGCCTGCAGCTCATGCTGTGAAAGCGGCCTAGCAGACGCACACCTGTAATCTGGGTTATTCTCGGTTCACTTACACGCAGTGAGTTAATCCTTCAGATTCTGGGTTTAGCGAGGGCCCTTGTGCTGCTCCCGTGTCCTTCACCGAGGGGCCCTTGTGCTGCTCCCGTGTCCTTCACCAAGGGCCCTTGTGCTGCTCCCGTGTCCTTCACCGAGGGGCCCTTGTGCTGCTCCCGTGTCCTTCACCGAGGGGCCCTTGTGCTGCTCCCGTGTCCCTCACCGAGGGGCCCTTGTGCTGCTCCCGTGTCCTTCACCGAGGGGCCCTTGTGCTGCTCCCGTGTCCTTCACCGAGGGGCCCTTGTGCTGCTCCCGTGTCCTTCACCGAGGGGCCCTTGTGCTGCTCCCGTGTCCTTCACGAAGCTCTCCCACCCGTCCGTCCGTCCCCCGTCCGTCCGTCCCGCTGCTGCCCACTGGAGCTGCTTATAATAGCCATGAACATGACGCATGTTCCGGTTAGGAGACACTTCCAAAGCAACAAAGTAAAAACTGCTCATAAATGACGGTGAAATATTGAAGCATTATACATCGTTCTGTCCATCTGACAGTTCGGGTTAAACTAATCGGTGTCTTATGAAACACATGCTAATCATACTTATCTGATTATTTAAACTGTATCAATAATACAACGCAATATGACACAATTTATAAATAAACAACAATTATACAAAAAGCATAGCTTTTCACGGTGAGTTTTATTTGTACAATATTTAAAGCAAAATGCCTTTGAGAGAGCAATGGGATCAATTTCCTGAGGAATGCTGGGAGAAGCTGATAAACGGTGCGTGTATCGATAAAGCAGCCATTTATTGACACGCGACACGGCGCCGCCTGAAGAACGCCGGTAAGGATCGTAGCGAGACGCTGAGTGGCGTAGTTCATGTGACGTGTTAATTAAAGGCGGGGTTCTGTCTGTGGGCGGTGACCGCGCAGTTCTCGCGAGACTCTGCAGAAGTCCAGGATCACGTGGGCTCTCCCCTTCACTCCCGCTGCTGGCCCGGCTCGACGCGGAGCCGACCCGGAGCCGACCCGGAGATAGTGCTCTTTGTGCCGCTGCAGCTCGGGAGGTGCGCTCCTTTCTCACACCGTGTCTACCGGAGAGGAAAGCGCGGGGACCGGACTTCCAGACCGGCTCTTTCAAAAAACAAAAGTCGGGTTCAAGACGCCGGCCAGGATCGGATTAGGTATTAGGGTGGCTAATCGGGCTAGCGTTAGCCTAGCTGCGGGGCGCTGGGTGAGCTTCGCCCGGACTTGCTGCTGGCTGGCTGCAGGCTCCGTTCAGGGCGGGGGGGCCATCACGTTATCGATCCTCGGGCACGCTAGCAGGAGAGTAGCCACCGCTCGCTCCGGAGGGTCCAGGCCGTGGAGCGAAGCGCCGTCACCCCGGACCGAGTGATGGGAAGGCCGGCTCATTGATCTGATATTCGTATTATTGTTTTCCTGAAGATGCGTCGCAGCGCTGCAGGACGAACCCCCCGGAGCGAGGCTAGCCGCTAGCATGGCCTCCGCTAAGGAGAGCCCCTGCAGGAAGTTCCAGGCGAACTTCTTCAACAAGAGCAAATGTCAGAACTGCTTCAAGCCGCGGGAGCTGCACCTGCTGACGGACCAGGACCTGACCCAGGTAGGCGGTGCGGGCGGGGTCACACGGGGTCGCGTGTGGAGAAGCGGCGTGCTCGTGCTCGTGCTCGTGCGTGGTCACTGATGACCTGAAGCTGCAGCTTATAGGCTGAAAGTCAAAGACAACTTGTCCCACCGGTTCAAGTCCCAGCCCAGAGAAGGGCCAGTTTCACCCTCAGAGCACTGCCCTTGAGCAAGGCACCCTGCTCTTCACCCCTAAGCCTCTGCGCATGCTCTGGGGGCGCTGCCCTTGTTCTCTGGGTGTGAACGGTGTGTAACGGTGAGGTTCCCTTTCTAGACGCCGATCAGCGCTTTATCCTGGGATTGATCCCAGACATGAGGCCCGGGTGGGCCGAAGGGAACGGCAGCATCCGCCCCGCCTCCGCTGAAACATGCGCATCACGGGTCGGACGGCGAGCCGAGGGCTTCCTGCCCTGGTCCTTTTTAGAGTGATCGTCGCTGTTGCCACGGTTACCTCAAAGGCATTGAGCAGGAAGTTCCGTTGCACAATCAGGGCTATGAGGACAGACCTCCAGCCACGCCCTGCATGAGACCTCATCAGCAGGAAGGTCTCAGGCGTTATGAGGACAGACCTCCAGCCACGCCCTGCATGAGACCTCATCAGCAGGAAGGTCTCAGGCGTTATGAGGACAGACCTCCAGCCACGCCCTGCATGAGACCTCATCAGCAGGAAGGTCTCTGGCGTTATGAGGACAGACCTCCAGCCACGCCCTGCATGAGACCTCATCAGCAGGAAGGTCTCAGGCGTTATGAGGACAGACCTCCAGCCACGCCCTGCATGAGACCCCATCAGCAGGAAGGTCTCTGGCGTTATGAGGACAGACCTCCAGCCACGCCCTGCATGAGACCTCATCAGCAGGAAGGTCTCAGGCGTTATGAGGACAGACCTCCAGCCACGCCCTGCATGAGACCCCATCAGCAGGAAGGTCTCTGGCGTTATGAGGACAGACCTCCAGCCACGCCCTGCATGAGACCGTATCAGCAGGAAGGTCTCAGGCGTAATGAGGACAGACCTCCAGCCACGCCCTGCATGAGACCTCATCAGCAGGACGGTCTCAGGCGTTATGAGGACAGACCTCCAGCCACACCCTGCATGAGACCTCATCAGCAGGAAGGTCTCAGGCGTTATGAGGACAGACCTCCAGCCACGCCCTGCATGAGACCTCATCAGCAGGAAGGTCTCAGGCGTTATGAGGACAGACCTCCAGCCACGCCCTGCATGAGACCTCATCAGCAGGAAGGTCTCAGGCGTTATGAGGACAGACCTCCAGCCACGCCCTGCATGAGACCTCATCAGCAGGAAGGTCTCAGGCGTTATGAGGACAGACCTCCAGCCACGCCCTGCATGAGACCCCATCAGCAGGAAGGTCTCAGGCGTCGGGCTGGTTCCTGCTAGTCGAACCCAAAGGAGAACCAGATCGCTGTTAGAACGCGTAAACAACGGGTGATTAACCCTCGAAAGGAGGGAAGGGAAGAGAAACGGCATGTCGGAAGGACGGTAAACAACCCCTTTGTTCCAGAATAAAAGGTGGGCTGGGGGAGGGGCCGCGCTCAGCCCAAACACATTCCTTCATTTCCCCGGTGAGTTCCAAGGCTGTCGTCACAGAAATGTCTGTCCCCAGAGAGCTGAGATGTTCCTCAGGCTTGGTGACCCCCCCCCCCCCCGTAGGAGAAGAGGAGACTATCGGCAGGGGCGGAGCGCAGGGCAAGGAAGGAAGTGTGGGGTCAGGAGGTCAGAGGGGCGTTTCCCAGCTG